>NC_069500.1:670504862-670749874 GCF_027579735.1 Bombina bombina | reverse complement strand
AAGTCTCTGTCTGCAGCCCATACCGTATCTTATAGAGGCTGCTCTCTAAGCAGCTGCCGGAGTGTGATGTCAGAGCTCAGCTCACTGCTCCATGTCTAAGTGCTGCTAGAGACTGCGCCACCCAGTGGCACTTAAGTCTCTTTGCAGCCCATACAGATCCTATTAGAGGCTGCTCTCTAAGCAGCTGCCTGAGTGTGACGTGGGTGTCAGAGGCTCAGAGCTCACTGCTATTGGAGGCTTGCTCTAGTAGGACTGGCGGGAATCAAGGACAAGAAGAGAGAAGAGACCGGAGAAGACAGAAGAGCTGAGTGCTGAGCCTGACAGTGCTGAGATGATGGACCTGCCCTGGATAACGGTAAGTAAAGTATTTTATTGCCCTGTTTGTGAGCCAGGCAGCCTACAGGTCTACAATGACAATCTAGAGAGAGTAAGTTACACTATGGTACTGTACTGGTGCTGGTGTAATTTTATTTTCTCAACTTTTTTTTTTCAACTTTTTTTTTTTTCTTGCGACCCCCCCTCCCCCCCCCGCGGCCCCCCTCGCCCCCCCCTCACCCCCCCGCGGCCCCCCCTCGACCCCCGCGCCCCCCCCCCCCTGGTACATGACAGTTTTAAATCAGAGCATTGCCTTGGTAACCTGGGACAGCACTCTGATTTCAAACTGTCATTTCCTGCTGAGAGGGAAAGAAGCTGCCTGTGTGTGTGTAATGCAGTTGCCCGGTGCCATAGTGTGAAGTGCTCAGTCAGACAGTGTCACCATGTCTAGCAGAGCTGCAGATTAAAGGTATGTGCACTGCTCAATTTGCTTGGGAATGGTACACCACTGCTGACTTCAGAACCTCCATTTCATCCCCTGTGTCTCCCCCACCCCTCCTCCCCTGTGTCTCCCCCCCACCCCCTCTCCCCTGGGTCTCCCCTCCACCCCCCCTCCCCTGGGTCTCCCTCCCACCCCCCTCCCCTGTGTCTCTCCCCCCCTCCCCTGTGTCTCTCCCCCCCTCCCCTATGTCTCTCCCCCCCTCCCCTATGTCTCTCCCCCCCCTCCCCTATGTCTCCCCCTGTATGTTTCTCTCCCCTCTGTCTCTCTCTCTCTCCCCTCTGTCTCTCTCTCTCTCCCCTCTGTCTCTCTCTCTCTCCCCTCTGTCTGTCTCTCTCTCTCCCCTCTCTCTCTCTCTCCCCCCTCTCTCTCTCTCCCCCCTCTGTCTCTCTCTCTCTCTCTCTCTCCCCTCTGTCTCTCTCTCTCTCCCCCCTCTGTCTCTCTCTCTCTCTCTCCCCCCTCTCTCTCCCCTCTGTCTCTCTCTCTCTCTCCCCCTCTGTCTCTCTCCCCTCTGTCTCTTTCTCTCCCCCATGTCTCTCTCTCTCCCCCATGTCTCTCTCTCTCCCCCATGTCTCTCTCTCTCCCCCATGTCTCTCTCTCTCCCCCATGTCTCTCTCTCTCCCCCATGTCTCTCTCTCCCCCATGTCTCTCTCTCTCCCCCATGTCTCTCTCTCTCCCCTCTGTCTCTCTCTCTCCCCTCTGTCTCTCTCTCTCCCCTCTGTCTCTCTCTCTCCCCTCTGTCTCTCTCTCTCCCCTCTGTCTCTCTCCCCTCTGTCTCTCTCTCTCCCCTCTGTCTCTCTCCCCTCTGTCTCTCTCTCTCCCCTCTGTCTCTCTCTCTCCCCTCTGTCTCTCTCTCTCCCCTCTGTCTCTCCCTTTCTCCCTCCTCCTCTCTCTCTCCCCTCTGTCTCTCCCTTTCTCCCTCCTCCTCTGTCTCTCCCTTTCTCCCTCCCCCTCTGTCTCTCCCTTTCTCCCTCCCCCTCTGTCTCTCCCTTTCTCCCTCCCCCTCTGTCTCTCTCCCCTCTGTGTCTCTCTTTCTCTCTCTCCCCCTCTGTCTCTCTCCCCTCTGTCTCTCTCTCCCCACTGTCTCTCTCTTCTCTCTCTCCCCTCTGTCTCTCTCTTTCTCTCTCTCCCCCTCTGTCTCTCTCTCCCCCTCTGTCTCTCTCTCCCCTCTCTCTTCTCTCTCTCCCCTCTGTCTCTCTCTCTCTCCCCCTCTCTTCTCTCTCTCCCCTCTGTCTCTCTCTCTCTCCCCCTCTCTTCTCTTTCTCCCCTCTGTCTCTCTCTCTCTCCCCCTCTGTCTGTCTGTCTCTCTCTCTCTACCTCTCTCTTCTCTCTCTCTCCCCTCTGTCTCTCTATCCCTTCCCCTCTGTCTCTCTATCCCTCCCCCTCTGTCTCTCTATCCCTCCCCCTCTGTCTCTCTCTCTCTCACCGCATCTCTCTCTCCCCCTCTGTCTCTCTATCCCTCCTCCTCTGTCTCTCTCTCCTCTCTCTCTCTCCCTTCTGTCTCTCCCTTTCTCCATCCCCCTCTGTCTCTCTCTCCCCCCTCTCTCTCTCCCTTCTGTCTCTCCCTTTCTCCATCCCCCTCTGTCCCTCTGTCTCTCTCTCTCTCTCTCTCTCTCTCCCCCATCTGTCTCTCTCTCTCCCCTCTCTCTCTCCTCTGTCTCTCTCTCCCCCTCTGTCTCTCTATCCCTCCCCCTCTGTCTCTTTATCCCTCCCCCTCTGTCTCTCTCTCTCTCCTCTCTCTCTCTCTCCCCCCCCCTCTCTCTCTCTCTCTCTCTCCCCCCCCCTCTCTCTCTCTCTCCCCTCTCTCTCTCTATCTCTCCCCTCTCTCTCTCTCCCTTCTGTCTCTCCCTTTCTCCATCCCCCTCTGTCTCTCTCCCCCATCTGTCTCTCTCTCTCCCCTCTCTCTCTCCCTTCTGTCTCTCCCTTTCTCCATCCCCCTCTGTCTCTTTCTCCCATCTGTCTCTCTCTCTTTCTCTCCCTCTGTCTCTCTCTTTCTCCCTCCCCCTGTCTCTCCCTTTCTCCCTCCCCCTGTCTCTCCCTTTCTCCCTCCCCCTCCTTCTCTCCCTTTCTCCCTCCCCCTCTTTCTCTCTCTCTCCCCTCTGTCTGTCTCTCTCTCTCCCCTCTGTGTCTCTTTTTCTCTCTCTCCCCCTCTGTCTCTCTCTCCCCTCTGTCTCTCTCTTCTCTCTCTCTCTTTCTCCCCTCTGTCTCTCTCTCTCCCCTCTGTCCCTCTCTTTCTCCCTCTCCCCCTCTCTCCCCTCTGTCCCTCTCTCTCTCCCCCTGTCTCTCTCTCTCTCTCTCTCCCTGTCTCTCTCTCTCTCTCTCTCTCTCTCTCCCTTCTCTCTCCCCCCTGTCTCTCTCTCTCTCTCTCCCTGTCTCTCTCTCTCTCTCTCTCTCCCCCTGTCTCTCTATCTCTCCCCCTCTGTCTTTCTCTCTCTCTATCTCTCCCCCCCTGTCTCTCTCTCTCCCCTCTGTCTCTCTATCCCTATCCCTCTCTCTCTCTCCCCCTCTCTCTCCTCTCTGTCTCTCTCTCCCCCCCTCTCTCTCTCTCTCTCTCCCCTCTGTCTCTCTCTCTCTCCCCTCTGTCTCTCTCTCCTCTGTCTCTCTCTCCTCTGTCTCTCTCTCCTCTGTCTCTCTCCTCTGTCTCTCTCCTCTGTCTCTCTCTCTCCTCTGTCTCTCTCTCCCTCCCCCTCTGTATCTCCCTTTCTCCCTCCCCCTCTGTCTCTCTCTCCTCTGTGTATCTTTCTCTCTCCCCTTCTGTGTCTCTCTCTCTTCTCTCTCTCTTTTTCTGTGTCTCTCTCTCTCTCTCTCTCTCTATCCATCTCTCTCTCCCTGTCTCTCCAACCCCCTCTGTCTCTATCCTTATGTGTCTCATTCTCCCCCATGGTCTCTTTGTCTTTCTCTCTACCCTCTGTCTCTCTTTGTCTCTCTCTCTCTCCTCTGTCTCTTTGTCTCTCTCTCTCTCCTCTGTCTCTTTGTCTCTCTCTCCCCCTCTGTCTCTCTGTCTATCTCTCTCTCCCTGTCTCTCCCACCCGTTATTACTACTTTCCTTCATTCTCTTGATATCCTTTGATGAAAATCATATCTAAATATGCTCAGTAGCTGCTGATAGGTGGCTGCACAATAGATACCTCATGTGATTGGCTCACCCATGTACATTGCTATTTCTTCAACAAAGGATATCTAAAGAATGAAGGCATATCCTAGCCAGTGCCTCACCTGCCTCTGACCTCACTGCACGTCACTGATTGGTGCACTAGATGTACTAGGGGCCTCCTGTGTGGGCATAACTGGTGTAGACACAGTAGGGGATGATGTAGTATCATGTTTACTCCCCTCATTTGAGGAATCATCTTGGGCAATATCATTATCTGTTGCAATACTGTCCTTACTTTGTTTGGACACTATGGCACAATTATCACATAAATTTAAATGGGGAGACACATTGGCTTTCATACATATAGAACACAGCTTATCTGATGGTACAGACATGTTAAACAGGCTTAAACTTGTCAACAAAGCACAAAAAAACGTTTTAAAATAAAACCGTTACTGTCACTTTAAATTTCAAACTGAAAACACTTTATTACTGAATATGTGAAAAAGTATGAAGGAATTGTTCAAAATTCACCAAAATTTCACCACAGTGTCTTAAAGCATTAAAAGTATTGCACACCAAATTTCAGAGCTTTAACCCTTAAATTAACGGAACCGGAGCCGTTTTTACATTTAACCCCTATACAGTCCCAGAATGAGGCTCTGTCTATAACTAGAAAGGCCCCCATCTGAAAAAGGTGTCCAACACAGTGCCTGCCGTTTTTCTAAACGTTCCCCAAGATTATAATACCAATAATTAGTTAGAATCTGCATAATATGCCTAGTAAAGCAATTGTTTTAGCCCAGAAAAATGTCTACCAGTTTTTAAGCCCTTTTTGAAGCCCTTTATTCTTTTATGTTTAACTAAGAAAATGGCTTACTGGTCCCCATGAGGGGAAATGACAGCCTTCCAGCATTACATGGTCTTGTTAGAAATATGGCTAGTCATACCTTAAGCAGAAAAGACTGCTAACAGTCCTGTGTGGAAACAGCAATTGATTTCAGTTACTGTCTGCTAAAATCATCTTCCTCTTACAAACAGAAATCTTCATCCTTTTCTGTTTCAGAGTAAATAGTACATACCAGCACTATTTTAAAATAACAAACACTTGATAGAAGAATAAAACTACATTTAAACACCAAAAAACTCTTAACCATCTCCGTGGAGATGTTGCCTGTGCAACGGCAAAGAGAATGACTGGGGTGGGCGGAGCCTAGGAGGGATCATGTGACCAGCTTTGCTGGGACTCTTTGCCATTTCCTGTTGGGGAAGAGAATATCCCACAAGTAAGGATGACGCCGTGGACCGGACACACCAATGTTGGAGAAACAGTGTTTAATAAAAGAATTTAAAATACAAAATATATTTCCGCTTAATAGCATAAGCTCTCTCTACGCGTTTCAGCAAAATGTGCCTTTCTCAAGAGCATTCAAAGTTTGAAGAGTAGCTGAATCATCTACATCCTGTCTTATATACCCGCCTCATACAGATGTGAGGGGTGGTTTACAATAGTGATTTCATGCTGGTGTGAAAGAAAAATATGGCTTTTTTAAATAAGTAAATTTCAGTATGTGTCTATATTGGCTTAAACATCGAGCGTAAAAATACTTGACCTAATAAACTTGTTTGTAGATCACGCAAGTTAACATACTAAAATAGATACAATTTATGCAATAAATTGTATAGATAATATTGCAACATGTTTACTTTTGTGTCTAACTGATGGTTAACATCAGATATCATATTGTCTGTACTTTTTTTCGCTATAAGAGAGTCCCCTTCTCATAAGAAGTGGGATGAAACGGGGACTCTCTAATGGAGAAAAAAGTACAGACAAACGATATCAGATGTTAACCATCAGTTAGACACATAAGTAAAAATGTTGCAATATAATCTATACAATTTATTGTATAAATTGTATCTCTTTTAGTATGTTAACTTGTGTGAATAACAAACAAGTTTATTAGGACAAGTATTTTTATGCTCGATGTTCAAGCCAATATAGACACATACTGAAATTTTTTTAATTTTTTTTTAAAATCTTTTTCTTTCACACAAGCATGGAATCACTATTGTAAACCGCCCCTCACAACTGAAAGGTAATTTTAAGATAGTGAGAGGCAAGTATATAAGACAGGATGTAGATGATCATTTCATTCAGCTACGCTTCAAACTTTGAATGCTCTTGAGAAAGGCACATTTTGCTGAAACGTATAGAGTGAGCTTATGCTATATTAAGCTGAAATATATTTAGAATTTTAAATTCTTTTATTAAACACTGTTTTTTACTACATCCTGTTCTTAGAATGTGTCCGGAGGAACTACAGATATACCTGACACGGCAAGACATCCTGTGAGTACTTTCCTTTTAGTAACCTTGGTGTCTTGACTGTATTTCACTATTGTGGGATATCCTATTTATCGAGAAACACATCAGAAGAAATCTAGATCTAAAGGAGGGTTGGAAGCAACACCATTTTCCATATTTGTAATGCCTAGTATTAACATCAAAAAAGTCTAGATTATATTACCAAGTTGTAAAGTTACAACTGCAATATAATAAACACACTATTTTTCTAAACCGGGTACGTTTAGAATAAGAACCTTAAAAAAAAAAGAGGCGCAGCCAGAGACCAGTATTTGTGTTCAACCAAGAGAAAGAGTAATGGCTTGTGTAGAGCTCTTGCTTTAAAGGCATCGGGAGGCGGAATTGAAAATAAGAGAAGGGGGCATTGACCCGAAGTCAAACAAAAAAAATTATATAACAAGGATATGAAAGAAGTAATCAAGCACTGTATATTTTGTATAAAAAAGGTTTAAGTTAATATTTAAATATAAATTTAAAAAAATAATAAAATAGGTTTACTGTATATCTATTTAAATTGCACTGCTTATAGTGTGCTACAGATAATGCCACTTTTTCCATCAATCAATAAATGCCCATAGGTATTTGTTTACATACCCACTCAAACCACCCATAGTCCACAGATATGTTTTTGTTCTCTTACTTGTAGGTGGGCAGCACAGCAAATCAGAAGCTGCACTACCACTTCTGATGCTTGATGCCTGTAAATGATGGGTAGAATGATGAGCTGTGATGGGAGTGCTAAAAGCACATTTATCAATAGATGGGATCATTAACATTCATTCTATTACACTTTATGCAGTATAATTAAAGGGACACTAACCCTTAAAAAATACTGCAAAGCATCCAAAGCCCTTTAGTAACATAATACATGTGGTTACTGTTAAGTGAATAACAGAATTTATGCTTACCTGATAAATTACTTTCTCCAACGGTGTGTCCGGTCCACGGCGTCATCCATTACTTGTGGGATATTCTCCTCCCCTACAGGGAAAGGCAAGGAGAGCACACAGCAAGAGCTGTCGATATAGCTCCCCCTCTGGCTCCGCCCCCAGTCATTCGACCGACGGTTAGGAGAAAAAGGAGAAAACTATAGGGTGCCGTGGTGACTGTAGTGTATAAAGAAAAAGAAAAAATTTTCAAACCTGATTAAAAAACCAGGGCGGGCCGTGGACCGGACACACCGTTGGAGAAAGTAATTTATCAGGTAAGCATAAATTCTGTTTTCTCCAACATTGGTGTGTCCGGTCCACGGCGTCATCCATTACTTGTGGGAACCAATACCAAAGCTTTAGGACACGGATGAAGGGAGGGAGCAAATCAGGTTACCTAAACAGAAGGCACCACGGCTTGCAAAACCTCTCTCTCAAAAACAGCCTCCGAAGAAGCAAAAATATAAAATTTGTAAAATTTGGCAAAAGTGTGCAGAGAAGACCAAGTCGCTGCCTTACATATCTGATTAACAGAAGCCTCGTTCTTGAAGGCCCATGTGGAAGCCACAGCCCTAGTGGAGTGAGCTGTGATTCGTTCAGGAGGCTGCCGTCCGGCAGTCTCATAAGCCAATCGGATAATGCTTTTCAGCCAGAAAGAAAGAGAGGTAGCAATAGCTTTTTGTCCTCTCCTCTTACCAGAGTAAACGACAAACAAGGATGATGTTTGTCTAAAATTCTTTGTTGCTTCTAAATAGAACTTTAAAGCACGGACTACATCTAAATTGTGTAACAAACGTTCCTTCTTTGAAACTGGATTCGGGCACAGAGAAGGAACAACTATTTCCTGGTTAATATTCTTGTTGGAAACAACTTTTGGAAGAAAACCAGGCTTGGTACGCAAAATAACCTTATCTGAATGGAACACCAGATAGGGTGAATCACACTGCAAAGCAGATAATTCAGAAACTCTTCTAGCAGAAGAAATAGCAACCAAAAACAGAACTTTCCAAGATAGCAACTTGATATCTATGGAATGTAAGGGTTCAAACGGAACCCCCTGAAGAACTGAAAGAACTAAATTTAGACTCCAAGGAGGAGTCAAGGGTCTGTAAACAGGTTTGATTCTGACCAAAGCCTGTACAAAAGCTTGTACCTCTGGCACAGCTGCCAGTCGTTTGTATAACAAGACAGATAAAGCAGAAATCTGTCCTTTTAGAGAACTCGCTGACGATCCCTTAGCCAAACCTTCTTGGAGAAAGGAGAGGATCTTAGGAATTTTAATCTTACTCCAGGAGAATCCCTTGGATTCACACCAACAGATATATCTTTTCCATATTTTATGGTAAATCTTTCTAGACACAGGTTTTCTGGCTTGGACCAGAGTATCTATCACTGAATCTGAAAACCCACGCTTGGATAAAATCAAACGTTCAATTTCCAAGCAGTCAGCTGCAGAGAAATTAGATTTGGATGTTCGAATGGACCTTGTACTAGAAGATCCTGTCTCAAAGGTAGCTTCCATGGTGGAGCCGATGACATATTCACCAGGTCTGTATACCAAGTCCTGCGCGGCCACGCAGGAGCTATCAGAATCACAGAGGCCTTCTCCTGTTTGATCCTGGCTACAAGCCTGGAAAGGAGAGGGAACGGTGGAAACGCATAAGCTAGGTTGAACGACCAAGGCGCCACTAATGCATCCACTAGAGTGGCCTTGGGATCCCTGGATCTGGACCCGTAGCAAGGAACCTTGAAGTTCTGACGAGACGCCATCAGATCCATGTCTGGAATGCCCCATAATTGAGTCAACTGGGCAAACACCTCCGGGTGGAGTTCCCACTCCCCCGGATAGAAAATCAGACGACTCAGATAATCCGCCTCCCAGTTGTCTACTCCTGGGATGTGGATTGCAGATAGGTGGCAGGAGTGATCCTCCGCCCATTTGATGATCTCGGATACCTCTCTCATTGCCAAGGAACTCCTTGTTCCTCCCTGATGGTTGATGTAAGCTACAGTCGTCATGTTATCTGACTGGAATCTTATGTATCCGGCCTTCGCTAGATGAGGCCAAGCCCGGAGAGCATTGAATATCGCTCTCAGTTCTAGGATGTTGATCGGGAGAAGAGACTCTTCCCGAGACCATAAACCCTGAGTTTTCAGGGAATCCCAGACCGCGCCCCAGCCTAATAGACTGGCGTCGGTCGTGACAATGACCCACTTTGGTCTGTAGAAACTAATTCCCTGAGACAGGTGATCCTGTCTACTGGAGCATGCACAGTTGTAATGGTCTTAAATGAATTCGAGCAAAATAGAGAGAAGAACTTGACAAGCGTTTAGAAGCTTTGACTTTCTGACTTCTGTCAGGAAGATCTTCATTTCAAAAGAATCTATTATTGTTCCCAAAAAGGGAACTCTTGTCGACGGAGACAGGGAACTCTTTTCTACGTTCACCTTCCACCCGTGAGATCTGAGAAAGGCTAGAACAATGTCTGTATGAGCCTTTGCCTTGGAAAGAGACAACGCTTGCATTAGAATGTTGTCCAGATAAGGTGCCACTGCAATGCCCCTTGGTCTTAGAACCGCTAGAAGGGACCCGAGCACCTTTGTGAAAATTCTGGGAGCAGTGGCTAGTCCGAATGGGACAGCCACAAACTGATAATGTTTGTCCAGAAAGGCGAACCTTAGGACCTGATGATGATCTTTGTGGATAGGAATATGTAGATACGCATCCTTTAAATCCACGGTAGTCATATATTGACCCTCCTGGATTGTAGGTAAAATTGTTCGAATGGTTTCCATTTTGAACGATGGAACTCTGAGAAATTTGTTTAGAATTTTTAAATCCAGAATTGGTCTGAAAGTTCCCTCTTTTTTGGGAACTACAAACAGATTTGAGTAAAAACCCCTGAACGTGTTCCACAGTTGGAACTGGGTGCAGGGACGCCATCAGGGGGTGACAGGGGTGACTCCTGTCAGGGGCCCAATGAGCCAGGGGGGCCCCATGAGGCAAGAACTAAAAAAAAAAAAAACTTTTTTTTTTTTTTTTTAAATTTGGTCAGCCACCAGTGGGTACTACAGCAGAGTGCTAATTGAGCATGGGAAATGTTATTACAAGGAGTAAAGTATTAGCATTTGAGAGGATTTCTTAGTGTGCACTAAACCACTATGCACAGTGTGAGACAGACTTGGCACTTTGTACAGTGTGTGCCTGAGTCAGACGGCAGATCACTTTCATTTGCAGAGGAGGTAGTACTTACTTAGCAAATGTTTTTTATTTCTTTGTGCAATTTTGGATTGTAACTTCAGTGTGGTAGTAACACATTTTTTTAGCAGCAGTGTATTTATGATTATTTGACAATGCTGTAGAAATTCTATATTTAAAACCATGCAGAAATGTTTCCTCCTCAATACACAAATGGTATATGCCATTTTAGCAGATATGCATTATATATATATATATATATATATATATATATATATATATATATAAACATTCCAGTTTACTGCCCCTTTATGCAAGGACTTTCCAGATGCAAGGAGGCATTTTATCTAAGATATTTACATCTGCATAAAATTTTATACTCTCAGACTAAGATTGCTCAGTGTTTGAAATGAGACAGGTTAACTTAAAACTGTTCAGTTTACACTACAGCTTAATTTTGAAATACATACCAACAAGCCTAAATCCTGCATTTAACCAGATCTAATGATATGAGTACCACAGCTTATGGTCCCACCAAGACCATATAGAGTACAGCATTTTCAAAATCCATAACAAAGTACAGCTGACAGCTGGGAAAATGTGTACACTATATTTGAAGTGGTGTCTTGGTTGGGGAAAAAACAAACAAACAAACAAACATATGTCAACCTTTTAAAGGTATTTTTCTTCATCTAGCCATCTACCCAGTTCAATAATGTACAATTTTGAATTCACAGAATTATTTTTGTTTGCACATTTTACAAATATGATTCTTTAAAAAGTGATCTCTTAATTTCTAAACATTTTTTTATCATGCATGTCACACACTGTTGAGATAGGGGATGCAAGATGCATAAATGTTTCCTCCTGTGAGTGTTTCTGTGGGTGTCTGTGTTTATGTCTTTGTGCTTTGGTTTGTGTCTCTATGAGTGTGTATGTATTTTTTATCTATGGGTCTCTCTGTGAGGGTGGGTGTGTATGTCTTTGTGCATTTTCTGTGGATGTCTGTGAGAATGTGTGCATATGTCTTTGAGCTTTTTCTGTGGGTGTCTCTGTGAGGGTGTGTGTATGTTTGGCTTTGTGTCTTTTCTCTGGATGCCTCTGTGAGGGTGGGCGTGTATGTCTGTGTTTTCTGTGGATGTCTCTTTGAGGGTATGTGTGTGTGTGTATGTATGTATATCTGTGTTTTCTGTGGATGTCTCTGTGAGGGTGTGTGTTTTATGTGGGTGTCTCTGTGAGGGTGTGTGTATGTCTGTGTGTTTTCTGTGGATGTCTCAGTAAGAGTGTGTGTATGTATGTCTTTCTGTGTTTTTTATGTGGTTGTCTCTCTGTGTGTGTATGGCTTTGTGTGTTTTCTGTGGGTGTCTGTGTGTGTGTGTGTATGTCTTTGTGTGTTTTCTGAGGCTGTCTCTGTTGGTGTTTCCTTGGGTGTATGTGCAAGTTTGAGTTTGTGTGTGTGTGTGTGTGTCCATTGTCTGTTCCTTTTTAGGACATTTTGACCTTACTACTAATTATTCACATCTTTCTACAGACTTTGAGACTAACAAGACCTTTCCGGAAGTAACCAATTTACCATTTAACCTTTAAATTATTGTTTAGGGCCCTTCCTTTCAGCCACTGCATGCTGTTGTCATAATTTAGTTGTCATCTTCCTTTACAAAAAGATAATCAGAACTCCATATTTTGTTTTCCTAAATCTCCTTTTTTTTTTTTTTACAAAACTGTAGTTTACCTCATTACTTGTCAGGTCAATGTAAACAAGTGCTAAGTGTCTGTTTGGGTGTCTGTGTCTGAGTGTGTTTCTTTGTGTGTCTGCTAAAGTGTCTATATGTGAATCCTTTTGTGTGAGTGTGTTTGTGTGTTTCAGTGTATGAGTGTGTCTGTGTGTCTGTGTATGTTACTACCTTTACAACATTTCCAAGTTTTAATAGACAATTAAGAATAAAGTGCATATACGTTTTAGTCACTTGGTCAAAAATTGCACATGTCAAAGGGGGGGGGGGGCCCTGATCAATGGTTGAGTCAGGGGCCCCAAAATTTCTAGTGGCGGCCCTGACTGGGTGTATCACTCCCATCTTTAACAGGTCTTCTACACAATGTAAGAATGCCTGTCTACTTATTTGGTTTGAAGATAAGTGAGAAATGTGGAACCTTCCCCTTGGGGGTAGTTCCTTGAATTCTAGAAGATAACCCTGAGAGACTATTTCTAGTGTCCAGGGATCCTGAACATCTCTTGCCCAGGCCTGAGCAAAGAGAGAGAGTCTGCCCCCTACTAGATCCGGTCCCGGATCGGGGGCTACCCCTTCATGCTGTCTTGGTAGCAGCAGCAGGCTTCTTGGCCTGTTTACCCTTATTCCAGCCTTTCATTGGTTTCCAAGCTGGTTTAGTCTGGGAAGCGTTACCCTCTTGTCTAGAGGCTGCCGAGTTAGAAGCCGGTCCGTTCCTGAAATTGCGAAAGGAACGAAAATTGGACTTATTCTTAGCCTTGAAAGGCCTATCCTGTGGGAGGGCATGGCCCTTTCCCCCAGTGATGTCTGCAAAAATTTCTTTCAATTCTGGCCCAAAAAGGGTCTTACCTTTGAAAGGGATATTAAGCAATTTTGTCTTGGAAGATACATCCGCCGACCAAGACTTTAGCCAGAGCGCTCTGCGCGCCACAATTGCAAACCCTGAATTTTTTGCTGCTAATCTCGCTAACTGCAAAGCGGCGTCTAAAATAAAGGAATTAGCTAACTTAAGTGCGTGAATTCTGTCCATGACTTCCTCATACGGAGTCTCCCTACTGAGCGACTTTTCCAGTTCCTCGAACCAGAACCACGCCGCTGTAGTGACAGGAATAATGCACGAAATAGGTTGAAGGAGGTAACCTTGCTGTACAAAAATCTTTTTAAGCAAACCCTCCAATTTTTTATCCATAGGATCTTTGAAAGCACAATTGTCCTCAATGGGAATGGTCGTGTGTTTGGCTAGTGTAGAAACCGCCCCCTCGACCTTACGGACTGTTTGCCATATGTCCTTCCTGGGGTCGACCATAGGGAACAATTTCTAAAATATAGGAGGAGGGACAAAAGGTATGCCTGGCTTCTCCCACTCCTTATTCACTATGTCCGCCACCCGTTTAGGTATCGGAAAGGCATCAGGGTGCACCGGGACCTCTAGGAACTTGTCCATCTTGCACAAGTTTTCTGGGATGACCAGATTGTCACAATCATCCAGAGTAGATAGCACCTCCTTAAGTAATGCGCGGAGATGCTCTGATTTAAATTTAAATGTCACAACATCAGGTTCTGCCTGCTGAGAAATTCTTCCTGTATCAGAAATTTCTCCATCTGACAAACCCTCCCTCACTGCCACTTCAGACTGGTGTGAGGGTATGACAGAAAAATAATCATCAGCGCCCTCCTGCTCTACAGTGTTTAAAACAGAGCAATCGTGCTTTCTCTGAAATGCTGGCATTTTGGATAAAATATTAGCTATGGAGTTATCCATTACTGCCGTCAATTGTTGAATAGTAACAAGCATTGGCGCGCTAGAAGTACTAGGGGTCGCCTGCGTGGGCATAACTGGTATAGACACAGAAGGAGAAGATGTAGAACTATCTCTACTTCCTTCATCTGAGGAATCATCCTGGGCAACCTTACTATTTGTGACAATACTGTCCTTACTGTGTTTGGACGCTATGGCACAATTATCACATGTATTTGAAGGGGGAACCACATTGGCTTCCATACATACAGAACATGATCTATCAGAAGGTACAGACATGTTAAACAGGCTTAAACTGGTTAATAAAGTACAAAAAACGTTTTAAAACAAAACCGTTACTGTCTCTTTAAATGTTAAACAGGGCACACTTTATTACTGAATATGTGAAAAACTATGAAGGAATTATCCAATCTTTACCAAATTTTCACCACAGTGTCTTAATGCATTCAAAGTATTGCACCCCAATTTTCAAGCTGTTAAACCTTAAAATGTGGAAACCGGAGCCGTTTGCAATTTTAACCCCACTACAGTCCCAGCCACAGCCTTTGTTGTGACTTCAACTATCCCAGGGGGGTATTTCAAGCCTTCTAGGAACTTTTTCAGTGGACACCAGACCCTCTCACATGCATCTGCATGCACTGTACTTAAAAGAAACTGCACAATAATGGCGCGAAAATGAGGCTCTGCCTAATACAGTGAAAAGCCCTTCCTGACTGGGAAGGTGTCTTAACTAGTGCCTGGTGATAAAAAACGTTCCCCAAATAATAAAAGTGTGAAATCCACTTCAAACTTTAAATAAAAACTTAAATAAACAATCGATTTAGCCCTTAAGAGTGTCCACCAGTTAATAGCCCATAATAAGCCCTTTATTCTTTCTAAGTCTAAGAAAATGGCTTACCGATCCCCATGAGGGAAAAATGACAGCCTTCCAGAATTACACAGTCTTGTTAGAAAATGGCTAGTCATACCTTGAGCAGAAACGTCTGCAAACTGTTCCCCCCAACTGAAGTTCTCTCATCTCAACAGTCCTGTGTGGGAACAGCAATCGATTTTAGTTACTGCTGCTAAAATCATACTCCTCTTTTAAACAGAACTCTTCATCTCTTTCTGTTTCAGAGTAAATAGTACATACCAGCACTATTTTAAAATAACAAACTCTTGATAGAAGAAATAAAAAACTACAACTAACACCACAAACTCCTCACCATCCCCGTGGAGATGCTACTTGTTCAGAGCGGCAAGGAGAATGACTGGGGGGCGGAGCCAGAGGGGGAGCTATATGGACAGCTCTTGCTGTGTGCTCTCCTTGCCTTTCCCTGTAGGGGAGGAGAATATCCCACAAGTAATGGATGACGCCGTGGACCGGACACACCAATGTTGGAGAAAAAGAAATTAATTTGTGTACAGCACCCTCTCGAGTGTTGACTCATGTACACTGCTGCCACAAATTGTTCCTGAAACTTCTCACTGCCTATTAGAGTGCATCATGCGTGAGAGTATGGGTTAGGTAGAACAGCATATACAGGGAGTGCAGAATTATTAGGCAAATGAGTATTTTGACCACATCATCTTCTTTATGCATGTTGTCTTACTCCAAGCTGTATAGGCTCGAAAGCCTACTACCAATTAAGCATATTAGGTGATGTGCATCTCTGTAATGAGAAGGGGTGTGGTCTGATGACAACACCCTATATCAGGTGTGCATAATTATTAGGCAACTTCCTTTCCTTTGGCAAAATGGGTCAAAAGAAGGACTTGACAGGCTCAGAAAAGTAAAAAATAGTGAGATATCTTGCAGAGGGATGCAGCACTCTTAAAATTGCAAAGCTTCTGAAGCGTGATCATCGAACAATCAAGCGTTTCATTCAAAATAGTCAACAGGGTCGCAAGAAGCGTGTGGAAAAACCAAGGCGCAAAATAACTGCCCATGAACTGAGAAAAGTCAAGCGTGCAGCTGCCAAGATGCCACTTGCCACCAGTTTGGCCATATTTCAGAGCTGCAACATCACTGGAGTGCCCAAAAGCACAAGGTGTGCAATACTCAGAGACATGGCCAAGGTAAGAAAGGCTGAAAGACGACCACCACTGAACAAGACACACAAGCTGAAACGTCAAGACTGGGCCAAGAAATATCTAAGGTTTTATGGACTGATGAAATGAGAGTGAGTCTTGATGGGCCAGATGGATGGGCCCGTGGCTGGATTGGTAAAGGGCAGAGAGCTCCAGTCCGACTCAGACGCCAGCAAGGTGGAGGTGGAGTACTGGTTTGGGCTGGTATCATCAAAGATGAGCTTGTGGGGCCTTTTCGGGTTGAGGATGGAGTCAAGCTCAACTCCCAGTCCTACTGCCAGTTTCTGGAAGACACCTTCTTCAAGCAGTGGTACAGGAAAAAATCTGCATCCTTCAAGAAAAACATGATTTTCATGCAGGACAATGCTCCATCACACGCGTCCAAGTACTCCACAGCGTGGCTGGCAAGAAAGGGTATAAAAGAAGAAAATCTAATGACATGGCCTCCTTGTTCACCTGATCTGAACCCCATTGAGAACCTGTGGTCCATCATCAAATGTGAGATTTACAAGGAGGGAAAACAGTACACCTCTCTGAACAGTGTCTGTGGTTGCTGCTGCACGCAATGTTGATGGTGAACAGATCAAAACACTGACAGAATCCATGGATGGCAGGCTTTTGAGTGTCCTTGCAAAGAAAGGTGGCTATATTGGTCACTGATTTGTTTTTGTTTTGTTTTTGAATGTCAGAGATGTATATTTGTGAATGTTGAGATGTTATATTGGTTTCACTGGTAAAAATAAATAATTGAAATGGGTATATATTTGTTTTTTGTTAAGTTGCCTAATAATTATGCACAGTAATAGTCACCTGCACACACAGATATCCCCCTAAAATAGCTATAACTAAAAACAAACTAAAAACTACTTCCAAAACTATTCAGCTTTGATATTAATGAGTTTTTTGTGTTCATTGAAAACATGGTTGTTGTTCAATAATAAAATTAATCCTCAAAAATACAACTTGCCTAATAATTCTGCACTCCCTGTATAATTGACTGTACCACCTGATTGCTACTTTTTAATAATAAACACTAGGGGGGGTTGGCAGCAGTGTGCATAAACAAACACCAGGGTGAGTGCTGTATACTGATTTCAACAAATTTTTAGACACATATACTAAATCTAGGTGTTATACTATTCAAAGGCTTTGAACATACTGCAATTATTTTTAAATAGTAGTGCCCTATCAAATATGTGCACTGTAAAAAATTAAATAATATTTTTTTATATATATATATATATATATATATATATATATATATTTTTATGGTTACACAGATGGGTCATGTGACTAGTTCTACTGATTGGGACAGCAACAGTTCTCTCCAGGGGTTAAACATAGATTTGCAGGGTCGATATTTATAAAATCACATGAGCTAATAAAAGAGCATTAAGGAATCCCATTTGTTGTACACATCAGATACTGATGTACAAGCCTCTACAAGCAAAACACAAAAAGAAGGCTTACTAACCACAATAACATCAGTTTTCAAAACAATAAATAAAAAATCATGCACCAAAAATTGACTTTTAGAGGAAATCTACATTCAAAGTGGAAGAGTGGTGAGAATTTATCAAATTCATGTTAAACCTGAAAAGAAGGCTAATGGGTGTGTAGAATGAGATCAGACTGGTTATATTGTTAGGGTAAAAGCTAAAATTCCTATTTTAATGATCATTTACAAAGCTATTATTTCACAAACAGTATTATACATATTTACAATATGGAAGTACTTGCTTTTACCGTCCTATAGTTAACACACCTTAAAGCCTAAAGCAAATACTTCAACTAATACAGTACATAGGAACCACAAACAGTTGGGAAAAATCCATCAACAAATTATAAGTACATTTCTTTCCAACACAGGAAAACCAGAGAAATATTGAAATTTTGTTTATTTATAGATTCAGCACACATGACCTTCAATTCAAGTTAATTTCTATGTGAACAATTGCCAAAAACCTTTTAAGTTACTTTTCTTTTAAACTAACCAACACTATTGGTTAGAAACAGTATTTTTATTATTATCCATCATTCAGTTACATTGTTTACTAAAAACCCTACATTGTCCATTTATATAACTCTAAATTCATTAAAAAAAGCTAACAAATAACTGCTGGCTCACAAATTGCAGCAGAGATCTCTGCTGAACAAGATAGCGTATATCGTAAAGGATGATAAAATATACTATTCTCCAAGCGACATTGGTGAAGCCTTTGCTGATTATTATAGCCATTTGTACCAGATTTCAGAGGACCCTAGATCACATTTTGCCCTGAAATCTGCGATTCTCGAATTCCTGAGAACTCTGTGGACTCACTCCCAGTTCCTATCACTGTGGAGGAAGTTGCGGTGACTATCAAGGCCTTAAGTTACATAAATCCCCGGGCCCTGATGGTTTTGATGCCCTTTTTTATATAAAAACTTTGCGATTCTCCTATGCCCTCTCCTAACTTGAGTGTTCCGCGTGGCTATGGATACTGGTGGTTTTCCCAAGGACTTTCTTGAAGCGTCTGTCATTACAATACCTAAACCGGGGAAAGACCCCTCACTTTGTGAGAGTTATCGACCTATCTCCCTTATAAACGGAGATGTCAAAAACAATGCCAAGATCCTGGCCACACGTCTGAATAAGACATTGCCATCCCTGATTCATCCTGATCAAGTGGGGTTTACCCCTGGACGCCAGGGTTCGGATAATACCAGAAGACTGCTAAATATCTTCTTTGAGTCAGCTTCGCTCGGGATCCCAATGGTTACCCTGTCTTTAGATGCTGAAAAGGCATTTGACAGGGTCCGGTGGGATTACATGATAGCAGTTTTGCATGCATTTCATTTTCCGACCTTATTTGTGACGGCAGTAATGGCATTGTATTCGGGTCCCTCAGCTAGGGTTCCAGGGCTGGGATTTGTTTCTAGGGCCTTTGATATAAAGAATGGCACTAGGCAGGGGTGCCCCCTGTCGCCCCTTCTTTTCGCTCTGATGATGGAGCCTTTGGCGATTAGGCTTCATTCGTCCCCACTTGTTCAGCCCTTAATACTTTACGATACTCCACATACCTTAGCGCTTTTTGCAGACGACCTGACAATATTTGTGTCTGAGCCGGAAGAATCGCTCCCAGAGCTGTTCAAAATACTAGCTGAGTTTACAAGCTTAACGTACTACAAGCTAAACTATAATAAGACAGAAGCATTTGCCATGGGATTGACCACACCTACACTAGACAACTTGAGGCGCTTATATCCATTTAAATGGTCCACGGAGGGATTAAAACACCTGGGCATAACGCTCTCTCATGACCCCAAAATAATTGTGACTACAAACTATGGGTCCCTTCTTCCGGACTTTAGGCAGACCATTGGTAGGTGGAAGGCTTCAGAAATGTCATTGACAGGCAGGGTTGTGGCCCTGAAGATGTTGTTGCTACCCCGGCTGACTTACCTTTTTAGGTGTCTCCCTGTGGCTGTCCCTGCCTATCTCCTTAATCATTTTCAGTCAGTCTTCACCAAATATATTTGGAAAGGTCGTCATGCGAGACTATCTCTCTCCCAACTACAAAAACCTAAGAAGTGTGGGGGCATTTCAGCTTCTAACATCACTTATTACTACAAAGCAGCCATGCTTTCACACATTACGGCTTGGGGGGTTCAGGATTGTACCTCTCGTTGGTTTCAAATAGAGCAGAGCTCTTTACCTGCTGGAGTTGATTTAGCTGACTTGATCTGGATCCCGGATCATGATGATATCTTAAAAGGGATTCATAGCCGCATAATTAACACTTGCTTGCGCTGCTGAAAGGAGCTACGGTCATATGACATGGTTGCGTCGCACCCCTCCCCAATTCATTCAATCAAGGCACTGATGTATTGCCATCCTGATTCGACACCTAAAAGATGGGAAACATTGAGGATCAGACTGATCTCAGACCTTTATAGGGGAGACGCCCTCATGACTATCCATTAGAAGATTTTCCCAGAGATTTACAATTCGAACATCTACGCTTAGTTTCACTGCTTCTGTCCTGGGGGTTCACTAGATCAGATACCCACGTTCTTACCAAATGGGAGAGGAGATGGCTGACGGGCAGATCTCAGCAGGGTGCCTTATCGTTCCACTATAAGCTACTACTTGACTCCTTACACTTCACTAAAACACAATCAGCTAGGGACTGGTAGAGAGACTTAGGGGTGATGTGTCCTGAAGGGATTTGGCCGCGTGCTCTCCAAGACGTCAATGCAGAGGACCGCCACTCTAATTTGTTTTCCCTTTGGAGTGTTGGAGAGGTTGTGCACAGAGGGGCACTCATCTACACATTTGGTGGGATTGTCCTAAGTTAAGGAGCTTTTGGGCTCAAGTGACAGAATTACTGATACAGATGCGCCTGGTTAGGCGTCTCACTGGAGACACAGCACTCTTCCACCTCGGTTTGCAAGACCTCCCAAAACCAGCAAGATCCCTTTGTGTTATTATTCTCCTGGCCGCTAAACTAGTAATAGCAAGACATTGGGCAAGGAACACACTCCTAACACTAGAGCCAGTATTAGAGACCCTTGACTATATACAGAAAATGGAAGAATACTCACTAAGAGTTGAGGGACGCTACAACCTTTACTGTTCGGTCTGGTTTTTATGAGATGAACATAAGAGGCGTAGATTGAACCGGACTGAAGTACCTGGACCAGTTGATGACCGTGAAGATGTTTCACACTATATGTCATGATTGATTGACAGGTGCCTGCTTTCTCCTTTTGACGCATATCAGACTATCCATCTTTCATCCTCTCTCTCTAAACCTTCTTTAGCTCTTCTCCTCTCCCTTCTCTCCCCGCCCTCTCATCTTTCCCCAACCTTTCCCTCCTCCCCCCCCCTTTTTTTTTCTCTCTCTCTTTCCCTTCTTAGAGAGGTTCTTCGGGCTCCTTCTTCAGTTATTCCCTACCTTGTTTATTGTATTTGTATACCACACTATAATGTTTGTATGAAGTTTGAACACAATTAGATTAAGCTTGTAATTCTCTCTGTTTTTGTAAATGATGATGTGGACTTTCTGAGTTGATAGTGAAATGTCTTCAGCTATGCTCCAGTTTTCAGATCCCTTGAATGGATCTCTGTAACATTGATAACACTGGATAATTTAAATATTAAAATGTGAGGCATTGACGAAGGGCAATATTTTGACCTGGTTAAATGAGATTTAACTCCCTACTAAGTGATATATTGCCGTATGTGATTATAGAGTTTTACTACTGCTCTTGCAATGTTACCCTTCATTAAGCAACTGTTTGTATCTGTTCTGTTTGCCTCAATAAAAAAATATTTAATAAAAAAAAAGAAAAAGCTAACAAATGCTCAACAGCTGATCAGTGCACAATTTCATCTGGAAAAATGACTGCCACATAGTTCTTAAGTATGCAAAGGTTAAAATGTCTGATAAAAACTTTCGGCTAGATTACGAGTCTTGCGTTAGCCTTAAAAAGCAGCGTTGAGAGGTCCCAACGCTGCAAAACACCCGCTGGTATTACAAGTCTGGCAGGTACAGGTGTACCGCTCACTTTTTTTCCCCGACTCGAGCACACCGCAAATCCCCTTACGTCAATTGCATATCCTATATTTTTAATGGTATTTGCCTAACGCTGGTATTACGAGTCTTGGACGAAGTGAGCGGTAGTCCCTCTTCTGTCAAGACTTCTACCGCATTTAAAAGTCAGTAGTTAAGAGTTTTATGGGCTAACGCCGTAACATAAAACTCTTAACTAAAGTGCTACAAAGTACACTAACACCCATAAACTACCTATTAACCCCTAAACTGAGGCCCCCCCACATCGCAAACACTGTAATAGAATTTTTAACACCTAATCTGCCGAACCGGAGATCGCCACCACTATAATAAATGTATTAACCCCTAAACTGCCGTACTCCAGCCTCGCAAACACTAGTTAAATTTTATTAACCCCTAATCTGCCGTCCCTAACATCGCCGACACCAACCTACATTTATTAACCCCTAATCTGCCGCCCACAATGTTGCCGCCACTAAATTAAAGTTATTAACCCCTAAACCTAAGTCTAACCCTAACCCTAACACCACCTAACAAATATAATTTAAATAAATCTAAATAAAATTACTACAATTAACTAAATTATTCCTATTTAAAACTAAATACTTACCTATAAAATAAACCCTAAGATAGCTACAATATAACTAATAGTTACATTGTAGCTATCTCAGGGTTTATTTTTATTTTACAGACAACTTTGTATTTATTTTAACTAGGTACAATAGTTATTAAATAGTTATTAACTATTTAATAACTACGTAGTTAAAATAAAGACAAATTTACCTGTAAAATAAACCCTAACTTAAGTTACAATTACACCTAACACTACACTATCATTAAATTAATTACCTAAACTAACTACAATTAAATACAATTAAATTAAATAAACTAAAGTACGGAAAAAAAAACACTAAATTACAAAAAATAATAAAATAATTAAAAAAGATTTAAACTAATTACACCTAATCTAATCCCCCTAATAAAATAAAAAAGCCCCACAAAATAATAAAAAGCCCTACCCTATACTTAATTACAAATATCCCTTAAAAGGGCCTTTTGCGGGGCATTGCCCCAAAGTAATCAGCTTTTTTAACTGTAAAAAAAAAGTACAATACCCCCCCAACATTAAAACCCACCACCCACACACCCAACCCTACTCTAAAACCCACCCAATCCCCCCTTAATAAAACCTAACACTAACCCCCTGAAGATCACCCTACCTTGAGACGTCTTCACCCAACTGGGCAGAAGTGGTCCTCCAGAGGGGCAGAAGTCTTCATCCGATCCGGGCAGAAGAGGACCTCCAGATGGGCAGAAGTCTTCATCCAGGCGGCATCTTCTATCTTCATCCATCCGGAGCGGAGCGGGTCCATCTTCAAGCCAGCCGACGCGGAGCATCCTCTTCCAACGACGTCCAAATGTAGAATGAAGGTTCCTTTAAATGACGCCATCCAAGATGGCTTCCCTTGAATTCCGATTGGCTGATAGGATTCTATCAGCCAATCGGAATTAAGGTAGGAAAAATCCTATTGGCTGATGCAATCAGCCAATAGGATTGAAGTTCAATCCTATTGGCTGTTCCAATCAGCCAATAGAATGCAAGCTCAATCCTATTGGCTGATTGCATCAGCCAATAGGATTTTTCCTACCTTAATTCCGATTGGCTGATAGAATCCTTTCAGCCAATCGGAATTCAAGGGACGCCATCTTGGATGACGTCATTTAAAGGAACCTTCATTCTTCATTTGGATGTCATTGGAAGAGGATGCTCCGCGTCGGCTGACTTAAAGATGGACCCGCTCCGCTCCAGATGGATGAAGATAGAAGATGCCGCCTGGATGAAGACTTCTGCCCATCTGGAGGTCCTCTTCTGCCCTGATCGGATGAAGACTTCTGCACCTCTGGAGGACCACTTCTGCCCGGTTGGGTGAAGACGTCTCAAGGTAGGGTGATCTTCAGGGGGTTAGGTTTTATTAAGGGGGGATTGTGTGGGTTTTAGAGCAGGGTTGGGTGTGTGGGTGGTGGGTTTTAATGTTGGGGGGGTATTGTACTTTTTTTACAGGTAAAAGAGCTGATTACTTTGGGGCAATGCCCCGCAAAAGGCCCTTTTAAGGGCTATTTGTAATTTAGTATAGGGTAGGGCTTTTTATTATTTTGGGGGCTTTTTTATTTTATTAGGGGGATTAGATTAAAAAAATTGTAATTATTTTTTGTAATTTAGTGTTTGTTTTTGTCGTAATTTAGTTTATTTAATTTAATTGTGTAATTGTAACTTAGGTTAGGGTTTATTTTACAGGTAAATTTGTCATTATTTTAGCTAGGTAGTTATTAAATAGTTAACTATTTAATAACTATTGTACCTAGTTAAAATAAATACAAAGTTGCCTGTAAAATAAAAATAAACCCTGAGATAGCTACAATGTAACTATTAGTTATATTGTAGCTAGCTTATGATTTATTTTATAGGTAAGTATTTAGTTTTAAATAGGATTATTTATTTAATTGTATTAATTTTATTTAGATTTATTTAAAAAGGAAATTTATGCTTACCTGATAAATTTATTTCTTTTACGATATGACGAGTCCACGGATTTCATCCTTACTTATGGGATATCGCCTCCTGATCAGCAGAAGGAGGCAAAGAGCACCACAGCAGAGCTGTATATATAGCTCCTCCCTTCCCTCCCACTCCAGTCATTCGACCGAAGTTAGGAAGACAAAGGAAAAGCCAAGGTGCAGAGGTGACTGAAGTTTAACAAAAATAAAGACCTGTCTTAGAAAAAACAGGGTGGGTCGTGGACTCGTCGTATCGTAAAATAAATAAATTTATCAGGTAAGCATAAATTTCCTTTTCTTTTACAAGATACAATGAGTCAGCGGATTTTATCCTTACCTATGGGATACAATACCAAAGCTATAGGACACGGATGAAAGGGAGGGACAAGACTGCTTGAAGAACCTTTCTCCCAAAAACAGCCTCGGACGAGGCAAAAGTATCAAATTTGTAAAATTTGGAAAAAGTGTGAAGAGACGACCAAGTTGCAGCCTTGCAAATCTGTTCAACAGAAGCATCATTTTTAAATGCCCATGAGAAAGCCACATCCCTAGTGGAATGAGCCGTGATTATTTCAGGAGGCTGCTGTCCAGCAGCCTCATATGCAAAACGGATGATACTCTTCAGCCAAAAAGAAAGAGAGGTAGCCGTAGCTTTCTGACCCCCTACGTTTCCCAGAAAAAACAACAAATAATGAAGATGATTGACGAAATTCCTTAGTCGCCTGAAAGTAAAACTTCAGGGCACGGACTACGTCCAAATTATGTAACAGACGCTCCTTCTTAGAAGAAGGATTAGGACACAATGAAGGAACAACAATTTCCTGATTAATATTTTTGTTGGAAACAACCATAGGAAGAAAACCAGGTTTGGTACGCAACACTACCTTATCGGAATGAAAATCAAGATAAGGAGAATCACATTGTAATGCCGAAAGCGAGCAGAGGAAATAGCAACCAAAAATAAAACTTTCCAAGATAACAACTTAATATCTATGGAATGCATAGGTTCAAACGGAACCACTTGAAGAACATTAAGAACTAAATTCAAACTCCAAGGAGGAGCAATTGGTCTAAACACAGGCCTGATTCTAGTCAGAGCCTGACAAAAGGATTGAACATCCGGAACATCTGCCAGACGTTTGTGTAGCAAAATAGATAGAGCAGAAATCTGTCCCTTTAAGGAACTTGCTGACAACCCTTTCTCCAATCCTTCTTGAAGAAAAGATAAAACCCTAGGAATCCTAACCTTACTCCATGAGTAGCCCTTGGATTCGTACCAATAAAGATACTTACGCCATATCTTATGGTAAATTTTTCTAGTAACAAGCTTGCATGCCTGAATCAAGGTATCAATGAACGAATCAGAGAACCATCGCTTAGATAAAATCAAGCGTTCAATCTCCAAGTAGTCAGCTGCAGAGAAATTAGATTCGGATGATGTAAGGGTCCCTGAATGAGAAGGTCCTGCCTCAATGGAAGCTTCCACGGTGGCAGAGATGACATGTCCACCAGATCGGCATACCAAGTCCTGCGAGGCCACGCAGGGGCAATGAGGATCACCGAAGCCCTCTCCTGTTTGACTAGAGAAATCACCCGGGGAAGGAGAGCAAACGGAGGGAACACATAAGCTAGGTTGAACGACCAAGGCACTGCCAAGGCATCTATCAGTTCGGCCTGAGGATCCCTGGACCGAGACACCATAAGATCCAGTTCCGGCCTGCTCCATCTGAGAATCAGGTTGGCAAAGACCTCCGGATGGAGTTCCCATTCCCCTGGATGAAACGTCTGTCTGCTCAAAAAATCCGCCTCCCAGTTGTCCACTCCTGGAATGTAGATTGCTGACAGATAACAAGAGTGAGCTTCCGCCTACTGAATTATCTTGGATACTTCTGTCATCGCTAAGGAACTCCTTGTTCCTTCCTGATGATTGATGTAAGCCACAGTCGTGATGTTGTCTGACTGGAATCTGATTAATTTTGCCAAGCCTGAAGTGCATTGAATATTGCTCTCAACTCCAGAATATTGATGGGAAGCAGAGACTCCAACCGAGTCCACACACCCTGAGCCTTCAGGGAGTTCCAGACTGCACCCCATCCTATCAGGCTGGCGTCCGTTGTCACTATCACCCATGAGGGTCTGCGGAAGCACGTCCCTTGGGACAGATGATCCAGCGACAACCACCAAAGAAGAGTCCCTTGTCTCCTGATCCAGATCTATTTGAGGAGACAAATTTGCATAATCTCCATTCCATTGTCTGAGCATGCTCAGTTGTAGAGGTCTGAGATGAAAATGAGCAAACGAAATTATGTCCATTGCTGCCACCATCAATCCAATTGCCTCCATGCACTGAGTCACTGACGGCCGAGGATTGGACTGAAGGGATCGGTATGTATTCAGAATCTTTAACTTTCTGACTTCCGTCAAAAAGATCTTCATGGATAGAGAGTCGATTAGAGTTCCCAGGAAGGGAACCCTTGTCTGTGGAATTAGTGAACTTTTCTCGAGATTCACCTTCCACCCGTGAGTCCTTAGAAAGGACAGAACAATGTCAGTATGGGACTTTGCTAGCTGATAAGACGATGCCTGAATCAGAATATCGTCCAGATAAGGCGCCACAGCAATGCCCGCGGTCGTAGAACCACCAGCAGAGACCCCAGAACATTTGTGAAAATTCTGGGTGCCGTGGCCAGACCGAAAGGAAGGGACACAAACTGAAAATGTTTGTCCAGAAAGGCAAACCTCAGGAACTTGTGATGATCTCTGTGGATAGGGATATGAAGATATGCATCCTTTAGATCCACGGTAGTCATATATTGACCCTCCTGGATCAATGGAAGAATGGTCTGAATAGTTTGCATCTTGGAAGATGGAACTCTGAGAAACTTGTTTAGACTTTTGAGATCTTAAATGGGTCGAAACGTTCCCTCTTTTTTGGAACTACAAAGAGATTTGAGTAAAACCGCTGTCCCTGTTCCTGAATTGGAACGGGGCATATTACTCCCATGAAGGAGAGATTTCTTACACAGCGTAAGAACGCCTCTCTTTTTATCTGGTCGACAGATAATCGTGAAAGAAGAAACCTTCCTCTGGGGAAGGAATTTTTGAACTCCAACTGATACCCTTGAGACACGATTTCTAGTGTCCAGGGATCCTGAACGTCTCTTATCCAAGCCTGGACAAAGAGAGAAAGTCTGCCCCCTACTATCTCCGGTCCCGGATCGGGGGGCGCCCCTTCATGCTGTCTTGGAAGCAGCAGCAGACTTCTTGGGTTGTTTACCTTTGTTCCAAGCCTGGTTGGGTCTCCAGGTGGACTTGGCTTGTGCATAATTCCCTTCCTGTTTAGCGAAAGAGGAGACTCCCTTGAAATTTCGAAAGGAACGAAAATTACTCTGTCGTCCCCTTTGCTTAGATGTCTTATCTTGAGGGAGGAGGTGACCCTTACCTCCCGTAATGTCAGAAATGATCTCTTTCAAGTCAGGCCTGAACAGGGTCTTTCCCTTGAAAGGAATAGCCAAAAGCTTGGATTTAGAGGACACATCTGCAGACCAAGATTTTAACCATAAGGCTCTTCGTGCTAAGATGGAGAATCCTGAACTCTTAGCCGCTAATTTGGTAATCTGAAAGGAAGCATCCGTAATAAAAGAATTAGCCAGCTTAAGGAACTTAATTCTATCCTGTATTTCTTCCAAAGAAGTCTCAGTCCTAAGAGACTCTTCTAGGGCATCAAACCAAAAAGCAGCCGCAGTCGTGACTGTTACAATGCAGGCCGCCGGTTGTAATAGGAACCCCTGATGAACATAGAGTCTTTTGAGAAGATCCTCCAACTTTTTATCCATGGGGTCTTTGAAAGCACAACTGTCCTCGATAGGGATAGTCGTACGCTTAGCCAGGGTAGAGATAGCTCCCTCCACCTTAGGGACCGTCTGCCAAGAATCCCGAACGGTATCAGCTATAGGGTACATTTTCTTAAAAATAGGGGAAGGGGAGAACGGCATACCCAGTCTTTCCCATTCCTTTGCAATAATTTCCGAAATTCTCTTAGGAACCGGAAAAACATTGGAATAAGAAGGAACCTCTAAGTATCTGTCCATCTTACTCAATTTCTCTGGTGGGACCACAATAGAGTCACAGTCGTCCAGAGTCACCAAAACCTCCCGTAGCAAAAGGCGGAGGTGTTCAAGCTTAAACCTGAAGGACATGACGTCCGAATCTGTCGGGGGCAACACACTTCCTGAGTCAGACAGTTCCCCCTCAGACAGAGCCTCCCTACCCCCCAATTCAGAGCCCTGGGAGGGTACATCGGAGATCGCCATCAAAGCATCAGAAGTTGCAGGGACCACATGGGCCTCTGTCCTACTACGTTTGACTTGTAAAGCTGGCAACTTAGATAAAACTTCTGAAAGAGTGGATGACATAACTGCAGCCATATCCTGCAGAGTGAATGAAGCGGAAGCAGTTGAAGAACACGGCATCGCCTGAGCGGGCATTAAAGGCTGTGATGCTTGGGGAGAAAGTTGCGGCATACCCTGAGTCTCATCAGTCTGAGAAACATCCTTAGATATACTTGCATTAAAGAAAATTTGTTCTTTAAACTGTAAAGCCCTCTCAGTACATGAGGGACAAAAAGGAATAGGGGGTTGCACATTGGCATCTAAACACATCGAACATGTACTTTCCTGAAGGTCAACCATGACAAAAACAAGCAATAGCAATATTGGTCGTGGTACTGTAATTAAAAAATAGAAAGCAATAAGCAATGCAATAACAGGGAAGCACTATAGGACTTTCAGTAGATCTCCCTTATAAATGAACACTCTAACTATGCATAATGCCTTAGGGACAAAAGTTAGCTCTTGCACCTCGCCACAGCTCTGCTGCGGCGTCTACCTGTCCCCACGAATCACTTAATAGTACTCTTTGAACAGCGCGCCTAAGACCGCTTGTGAGTATTACACACACAAGCCGACTTAGGCCACACCGGAGCCTCTAGACATGTTGCCGTAATCGTCAGGATCCGGATATCAACTGCGAGACTAAGCACGCGAAACGCTAAGCCCCACCCATCGTGGGCGGAAACTAACTCCCCAGAAAAGTAGAGACCGCATGGGGAATTAAAATGTCGGTAACAAAATGCAATCTCTTAGAAATGTACCGTGAACCACCAATGTGCCCCTTCAAACAAAAAAACACACCCCTGTCCTGCCATTAGCTTAGCAACAGTTAAGGTTAGGACCCTTGGGTAAGAGTTCCCACAATCTCCCAGCATCAAGCCCACAATCTATGTACATCCACCAGGCTAATTACTTATTAGAGCCCACTGATAACACAGCTGAACTTCAGCACACCGAATAAAGAGGGTAGACCCATGCACACAACCTATGTACCCTGTGCAAACTGATTACCCCTCCCCGGTATAAGGAATAAATGCCAGTCTGTTCTGAGTTACTCAGTCTCCCCAGAAGCAAGCGACTGTACATACCTTAATGGTGAGCGCAGCATGAACTTGTCCCACACAATGAAGATGTTCTTTTCCTCACCTCCAGCAGATCTGTGGGAACAAACAGGGTCTTAGATAATATCTGCTAAGACCATCAGCAGGGCAGCAAACAGTATAGGAGTCCCAGAAAGAATGAAAATCTCCCCAGTCCCCATTGCTGAAAAGCCTGTAGCTCTAGCCCTGAGTAGAATAGTACACACTGGTACCATTTAAAAATAATAAACTCTTGATTGAAGAATCTAAACTAAAACCTCACTTTACCTCTTTCTATCACTAACACAGGCATGAGAAGGACTGGGGTGGGAGGGAAGGGAGGCGCTATATATACAGCTCTGCTGTGGTGCTCTTTGCCTCCTCCTGCTGACCAGGAGGCGATATCCCATAAGTAAGGATGAAATCTGTGTACTTGTCGTATCTTGTAAAAGAAATTATACTTAAGTTAGGGGGGTGTTAGGGTTAGACTTAGGTTCAGGGGTTAATATATTTATTATAGTGGCGGCGACATTGGGGGCAGCAGATTAGGGGTTAATAATGTAGGTGTCGGCGATGTCGGGGGCGGCAGATTAGGGGTTAATAAGTGTACGATTAGGGGTGTTTAGACTCGGGGTTCATGTTAGGGTGTTAGGTGTAGACATTAAAGTATTTCCCCATAGGAATCAATGGGGCTGCGTTAGGAGCTGAACACTGCTTTTTTGCAGGTGTTTGGGGGGTTTTCAGCCCTCTCTCCCCCATTGACTCCTATGGGGAAATCGTGCACGAGCACGTTCAGCCAGCTCACCGCTAACATAAGCAGCGCTGGTATTGAGGTGAGATGTGGAGCTAAATTTTGCTCTCCGCTCACTTTTTTGCGGCTAACGCCGGGTTTAAAAATCCCCGTAATACCAGCATTGTCTGTGGGTGAGCGGTGAGGGAAAGCTGCTTGCTAGCACCGCACCCCTGTTACCGCAAAACTCGTAATCTAGGTGATAGTTATTTAATGTAGAGAGAAGAATCACTTCTAAGGATAATAAACTACAGGCTGCAATCTGAAAAACTAAACAAATGGTATTTGACATAGGAGCACTTTGTGGGACGAGTTAATGTGTATTTACCTACAAGGAGATTTAGTATTTACTTTTTACTGTATTTTTGCATTTACTCTGCAGCAGTAAGTGAAGGCTATGGGTATCCCCTGCTGTAGCCCGCTACCATGCTCTATAGGTTTGGGAATCACATATTAATGACACGTTTAATAGGATCCTCATGGAAATAGGGGGCTTCCATCTTTATATACTGGGATCTAAAAGCCATCTGTATTTTATAGGAAGTGAAAGGAGAGTTAAATTGCCCCTTCCTGATCAAACGCTGCTCGGGTGCCAAATTGGGTCAGTTTATCACCATTACCAGGGAGATCAGCTAAAATCAAAGATGGATGTAACTCCTCATTCAGAAGAGGAAAGACATAATTTATATCTTACCTGATAAATTGTTTTCTTTCATTGTTATAACAGTCCACGATCCATTACTCCTGGGAATTACCTTTCCTGCCACTAGGAGGAGGCAAAGATACCCAAACCTCATAGCTCTATATAAACCCGCCCACCGCTATAGTAATCAGTTTGACATATAGCCAAACAGATAGAGGTGAGAATGAAACAGAGCAAAATAAATATAGAAAATGGAAAAAAGGTTGTGCCAAAAAAAAAAAATTCAAAATGCAGGGTGGGATCTCGTGGACTCTTATCACCATGAAAGAAAGGAAGTTATTAGGTAAGAAATAAATTATGTTTTCTTTCATATAGGTAATAAGGGTCAACACTCCAAAAAATAAGTTGCAAAAACAGGCGCCTAGATTTAGAGCTCTGCGTTAGCTGTCAAAACCAGCGTTAAGGGGTCCTAACGCTGGTTTTGGCCGCCCGCTGGTATTTAGACTCAGTCAGGAAAGGGTCTAATGCTCACTTTCCAGCCGCAACTTTTCCATACCGCAGATCCCCTTACGCCAATTGCATATCCTATCTTTTCAATGGGATCTTCCTAACGCTGGTATTTAGAGTCTTGGCTGAAGTAAGCGTTAGAACTCTAACGACAAGACTCCAGCCGCAGAAAAAAGTCAGGAGTTAAGAGCTTTCTGGGTTAACGCCGGTTCATAAAGCTCTTAACTACTGTGCTCTAAAGTACACTAACACCCATAAACTACCTATGTACCCCTAAACCGAGGTCCCCCCAAATCTCTGCCACTCTAATAAAAAATTTTAACCCCTAATCTGCCGACCGCACACCGCTGCAACCTACATTATCCCTATGTACCCCTAATCTGCTGTCCCTAACATCGCCGACACCTACATAATATTTATTAACCCCTAATCTGCCCCCCCCCCCCCAACGTCGCCGCTACCTTACCTACACTTATTAACACCTAATCTTCCGACCGGACCTCGCCACCACTATAATAAATGTATTAACCCCTAAACCGCCTCACTCCCGCCTCGCAAACCCTATAATAAATAGTATTAACCCCTAATCTGCCCTCCCTAACATTGCCGCTACCTTACCTACACTTATTAACCCCTAATCTGCCGACCGGACCTCGCCGCTACTCTAATAAATGTATTAACCCCTAAAGCTAAGTCTAACCCTAACACTAACACCCCCCTAAGTTAAATATAATTTAAATCTAACGAAATAAAATAAATCTTATTAAATAAATTAATCCTATTTAAAGCTAAATACTTACCTGAAAAATAAACCCTAATATAGCTACAATATAACAAATAATTATATTGTAGCTATTTTAGCATTTATATTTATTTTACAGGCAACTTTGTATTTAATTTAACTAGGTACAATAGCTATTAAATAGCTGATAACTATTTAATAGCTACCTAGTTAAAATAATTACAAAATTACCTGTAAAATAAATCCTAACCTAAGTTACAATTAAACCTAACACTACACTATCAATAAATTAATTAACTAAACTATCTACAATTATCTACAATTAAATCAACTAAACTAAATTACAAAAACAAACAAACACTAAATTACAAAAAATAAAAAAAGATTACAAGAATTTTAAACTAATTAGACCTACTCTAAGCCCCCTAAAAAAATAACAAAGCCCCCCAAAATAAAAAAAATGCCCTGCCCTATTCTAAAATAAAAAGTTAACAGCTCTTTTACCTTACCAGCCCTTAAAAGGGCCTTTTGCGGGGCATGCCCCAAAGAAAACAGCTCTTTTGCATTTAAAAAAAACATACAATACCCCCCCAAAATTACAACCCACCACCCACATACCCCTAATCTAACCCAAACACCCCTTAAAAAACCTAACACTAAGCCCCTGAAGATCTCTCTACCTTATCTTCACCACGCCGGGTATCACAGATCCGTCCAGAAGAGGGTCCGAAGTCTTCATCCTATCCGGCAAGAAGAGGTCCAGAAGAGGGTCCAAAGTCTTCATCCTATCCGGCAAGAAGAGGACATCCGGACTGGTAGATATGTTCATCCAGGCAGTGTCTTCTATCTTCATCCATCCGGCGCGGAGCGGGACCATCTTGAAGCAGCCGACGCGGATCCATCCTCTTCTTCCGGCGACTCCCGACGAATGAAGGTTCCTTTAAGTGACGTCATCCAAGATGGCGTCCCTTGAATTCCGATTGGCTGATAGAATCCTATCAGCCAATCGGAATTAAGGTAGGAAAAATCTGATTGGCTGATTGAATCAGCCAATCAGATTCAAGTTCAATCCGATTGGCTGATCCAATCAGCCAATCAGATTGAGCTCGCATTCTATTGGCTGATCGGAACAGCCAATAGAATGCGAGCTCAATCTGATTGGCTGATTGGATCAGCCAATCGGATTGAACTTGAATCTGATTGGCTGATTCAATCAGCCAATCAGATTTTTCCTACCTTAATTCCGATTGGCTGATAGAATCCTATCAGCCAATCGGAATTCGAGGGACGCCATCTTGGATGACGTCACTTAAAGGAACCTTCACTCGTCGTGAGTCGCCGGAAGAAGAGGATGGATCCGTGTCGGCTGCTTCAAGATGGTCCCGCTCCGCGCCGGAAGGATGAAGATAGAAGACGCCGCCTGGATGAACATGTCTACCGGTCCGGATGTCCTCTTCTTGCCGGATAGGATGAAGACTTTGGACCCTCTTCTGGACCTCTTCTTGCCGGATAGGATGAAGCCTTCGGACCCTCTTCTGGACGGATCGGTGATACCCGGCGTGGTGAAGATAAGGTAGGGAGATCTTCAGGGGCTTAGTGTTGGGTTTTTTAAGGGGTGTTTGGATTAGATTAGGGGTATGTGGGGGGTGGGTTGTAATGTTGGGGGGGGGTATTGTAGGTTTTTTTTTTAAATGCAAAAGAGCTGTTTTCTTTGGGGCATGCCCCGCAAAAGGCCCTTTTAAGGGCTGGTAAGGTAAAAGAGCTGTTAACTTTTTATTTTAGAATAGGGTAGGGCATTTTTTTCTTTTGGGGGCTTTGTTATTTTTTTAGGGGGCTTAGAGTAGGTCTAATTAGTTTAAAATTCTTGTAATCTTTTTTATTTTTTGTAATTTAGTGTTTGTTTTTTTTTGTAATTTAGTTTAGTTGATTTAATTGTAGATAATTGTAGATAGTTTAGTTAATTAATTTATTGATAGTGTAGTGTTAAGTTTAATTGTAACTTAGGTTAGGATTTATTTTACAGGTAATTTTGTAATTATTTTAACTAGGTAGCTATTAAATAGTTATTAACTATTTAATAGCTATTGTACCTAGTTAAAATAAATACAAAGTTGCCTGTAAAATAAATATAAATGCTAAAATAGCTACAATATAATTATTTGTTATATTGTAGCTATATTAGGGTTTATTTTACAGGTAAGTATTTAGCTTTAAATAGGATTAATTTATTTAATAAAATTTATTTTATTTCGTTAGATTTAAATTAAATTTAATTTAGGGGGGTGTTAGTGTTAGGGTTAGACTTAGCTTTAGGGGTTAATACATTTATTATAGTGGCGGTGAGGTCCGGTCGGCAGATTAGGGGTTAATAAGTGTAGTTAGGTAGCGGCGACGTTGGGGGGGGGGCAGATTAGGGGTTAATAAATATAATATAGGGGTTGGCGGTGTTAGGGGCAGCAGATTAGGGGTTCATAGGGATAATGCAGGTTGCGGCGGTGTACGGAGCGGCAGATTAGGGGTTAATAATAATATGCAGGGGTTAATAAGTGTAAGGTTAGGGGTGTTTAGACTCGGGGTTCATGTTAAGGTGTTAGGTGCAGACTTAGGAAGTGTTTCCCCATAGGAAACAATGGGGCTGCGTTAGGAGCTGAACGCTGCTTTTTTGCAGGTGTTTTTTTTCCAGCTCAAACTGCCCCATTGTTTCCTATAAGGATATCGTGCACAAGCACGTTTTTGAAGCTGGCCACAGGGGTAAGCAACGCTGGTATTTAGAGTTGCAGTGGCGGAAAATTATGCTCTACGCTCCCTTTTTGGAGCCTAACGCAGCCCTTCAGAGAACTCTAAATACCAGCGTTGTTTAAAAGGTGCGGGGGAAAAAACACGCGTAGCTAACGCACCCCTTCTAACGCAAAACTCTAAATCTAGGTGAGGGTAGATATGAGGTGCATTTAGTGCTCCCTACCTCAGATGACTGGATTTTTTTTACAGCAATCATCTAGCACTTAAAAGTAGATGAAACCACTTATTTAAAAGGGCTGAATCCACTCTTTCAATATTGAGGTCTATGCACCTGTAAGAGGGACATGAGCGATAAGAAAATCCCTGTGATGATGTGGCATCACAATGCAAATTACAGCCTCTTTTCCTGGTAAAAGTGTGGGGGATCTTTAGAACCCTTTTCTACACTAGAGCTGGGAAAGTACCACAATAAATAATGCAGAAGATCATGTGTTGCAATTTATAGCAAAGGGGTTAAATTGTGCTATTTATTTTAAAGTTCTGATTGGTAAAACTGAAAAATGTATTGAATAAAAAAAATTAAATTATTTAAAATTTTGATGATTTTTTAACTACCTCATGGTTGCCCCTAACATTATGAAATGTTGTGTTTGTCCGGTAGATATTTGCACAATAAAAAGGTGATAATGTACCCCTGAAATTAGTGAGTAATCCCCCGTCTCTGTGTTGCATTAATTACTGATTACATATGTCAAATATTTGAAAGAAAATAAGATTTCAAGTAGTATTAGTGTTTAATATGGATTATGAAAACAAACAACACAATTGCCAATGTTATACTTATTGAAGCTTTTGGGACCAAACTTTGCATCATTATAGTCATTAACCAAAAGAAAAGTAAAAAACTGATTTTTGGCATCTGACAAAGTAGACACTGTAATAGCAAATTTGCATTCTATCATGATAGAATCTGCTTTCTCAGTGCACAATAGGCCTAGACAATACACATAGTCTATCCACGCAATTTTGTTTTAGCGGAGATCTAAAGCTTCTTACATAAGTAACTGACTATAGAATATTTGTTTTTCATCCCTAATGGTAGAGTTGTATTTGTTTTTGTATATTTTATATATCTATTGCTTGTATTTATTTTCTCTTTCTTTACTACTCCAATGCAGCTTTTAAAAGTAACAGAATAACATAACACAACATATTAAAACAGTATAGAAAACAGATAACCACAATAAGTAGCTAAAGAGAGAGCTAACTTATAACTCCAAGAAAAAAGTGACCAATCAGAGAAGGAATAGTGTCCATAAACTGTACAATAAGCAGCCAAACCTCCTCTTTCTTTTGCTGCTCAGTCAAAGATAAGAACACAAAAAATTTGTTGTCTCTAATAAAGATTTAAGTTTATCCTGTTATATTATTTTAATGTTCAAAATTATGTTCTCTTGCTTTTATTCTTTTATTTAATTCTTATGACTTGTTATTGTCTGGTTTTCTGCTTTATTTATCCATTATCTGTTTATTGCAGAAACTAATTTATTTGCCTCCGTTTTTTGTTTTTTTCTTTCTGTAGCGTTTTCGCTTTTGTTTTTCTATCCTATTCCGGTTTTGTTTTACTTTCAAACTGTCCCTTACCTCCGGTTTTTGTTTTAATCCTCTGCGGTGTTATTATTTTAACTTTAAGCTCTCCTCCATTTCCTCTTTCCTCTCGAGCGTTTCGGTCGCCATTTTGTGGGCCGGACTTCTGTTCCCGCCCTCTCATTGCTGACGTGACTGTTTTCCTGTCAGTCTGGGCCATTTCTCCTCACAGATCGGTAACATTTGTTGCCATTCTCAGCACACGTTCACACATTTATGTTACAAAAAAGATTAGCTTGTACATATTGCCACCTTCTGGTTAGCTTTTATTTTAACAGAGTTGTGTAAAAAATCAAAGTTGCCATATATTTATATGTATTGAATTTAATAGCTATATTACCCAAAGTTATTTATTAGCATTATATATATTTCTTATTTCAAAGAAATTGTTTATATTAAGGTTTTAGTGAAACTTTTATTTAAGTTTTGGTTAAAAAATATAGATACATTTTTTTTTATATTTTAAAATAGGAAAATGTCTGAAAACCCAGAATGTACTCCTCCTTTAACAGCACAGACTGTTCAGACTAGGATTGATTCTTCAATGAACAATCTTTTTAACAAAATGTCTTCATTAATGGGCATTAAAGAAGCTAAAAAATGTTTAAAAAGGAAAAATCCTTCTATTTCTGTAATTGCCAGTAAAAAGCTCGTCACAAAATCTCGTCAGCTTTTGTCTGACACCACAATTCCTTGCAGCAAGGGAACAAAAACTGCTGTCAAAAGAACCCTGAATCTCAAGGGTATCCAAATGGGAGATCCTAGTATAAGTCCAAAGTTAAAAGAAAATACAAAAAATGTTGAAAAATCATCTTCTGATGATAATAGTTCTGAGAATGGTAATTATACAGATGTTAACTCAGATTCTATTTATGTAGATTCAGAAAACTCAGATTATACCCCTGCTAGTAAAAGACATAAAAAATGCATAAAAAATTAAGAGATTTTATTGAGGAGGAGACAGAATTCACTGATTGTCTGGGTATTCCAAGATTTAATCCTGACGAGCTTCACCATCCCCGCTCGGCGGAATGGTGCCCCACTATTGGGATAGCAAAATTCATTGATTTTCAACTTAGGAAACCTTTAAAGAAGCAGACCCGCAAAAAAATGAGGGCAGAATGCCCTCGCCCCTTACTCCCTAAAAATGCATCAATTACCCCTGAGGTGGATCCTAAAATCCTTAAGTTTATTGGGGCCCCAGGTTAAAAAGTTAAAAAAGGGATTGACAGATCCTGGAAAATATGTCAGGACAAATTGTTAGATTCCATAGGTCCATTGACCAAGTTATTTGAATTATCAGAACAGGGTGTTGCAGAGGATTCCCCCCTTGACCCGTATGTCGTTAGAGAATGGGTCCAAAGGCTCTTATGCTTTATAGGTAACACAAATGCTGCCATGACTTTAGAGAGACGTCGAAATATATTGCGAAAAATTGATCCAAAAATATCAGATTTCACTTCCAATGAGATATCCCCGGATGATAATGGGTTGTTGTTTGGTGACTCTTATTTGAAAGAGCTCAATCAATATGTAAATACCTTTTCAAATCTCAATAAGGTTAAAACTTCTGTAAAAAAGATATTTTACCCTAATCAGAGTTTCTCTGACAGGGCCGGGAGAGGCAGAGGCCGCTTTCCCGGCCGCCAACCATTCCTATCCAGGTCTCATTATAACCAATCCCATCAACCCCATTATTCTACCCAATATCAGTCTCAATTCAACAGAAGTTTCCAAGAGCCTTCAACCTCATCAACTTTCTTCCCAGCAAGGGGACGCCCTTGGAACCAAAGAGGCTTCAGGGGTAGATCAAGATCAAGACAAGCTCCAGATAAGATTATTGGTTCCTTCTCAGGTTCTTTCTTCCCAAAACAGAATTGGTGGCAGAATTGCATTGTTTGCCCAAAACTGTGCTTCAATCACTTCCGATCCTTGGGTTCTTCAAGCGGTGTCAGGAATTTACATAGAATTTATTTCCCTTCCCATTCAAATAAAATTTCCACAACCAATTCATTTTTCCCAAAAAGACAAAATTCTGGTTCAAAACGAAATTTCCTCCCTTTTTTCCAAAAAAGCTATCCTTCTGGTCCCTCATCCTCAAAATTTTTATTTAAGCAATCTTTTTCTTGTCAAAAAGAAAAACAACCGGGGGCGGAGCCTGGACACGTTGAGACATCGCTGCTTAAAAATTAGCTCCTATGCCCTGTGCCTGCTAAACATAATATAATATGTAGGGACTTGCTTAATTCTACCCAAAAACCGGAGAGAGAGTGCACAATTGTCTCCTGCACAGTATTCCTCACAGACAGAGGATATCTGATGTTGCTGACAGGCTCCGGGAGGTTGCGGCCTAGACGACCCTGCAAGCCTGTGGATGGCGGTGAGCCTTGCAGCCTCAGATACTCGCAACAACTAACCCAGAAGGAGGATCCCCCTCCCGGACTATCGGCTGCAGGGACAACATACAAGCATCTCCAGTATCTGGCAGTAAAAAAACAACAGCAATATCCCGACCGCCGACAGCCGCCATACACCCACCTTACCGCGGCCGAACGGAGGAGCTGCAGGGGCTTTTTCTGTCTCATCGCTTCAAGCCGGGTGACGCATCGACCGGCGAACAGAACAGCCATAAGAAGGTTTGGAACACAGCTGACTCTGTGCGACTGGGGACCCAGGAAGATTAACTCAGGTATCTGTCCTCCCCCACGTGGGGCACTCCTAACGGCGCTTTACCCTGGGCCTGCAGCTTCACACTAACTTTTAAGTGCTTCTCTAAGCAACAAAGAGGTGACACGGCACAATAAAGAACTTGGCTCACAGGGTTAATTTAAGCCCCTGATGTAGGGATAACTTCTCACTCCGACACTTTATATTCTCCTGGGAATTAACCAGGAACCTGAATTTGACCTGCAAAGGAAACATTTATTGTCTAATAAACATAACGTGCACCAGATTGCAGAAGAACCTAAGAGCACTTCTGTTTGGAGTTTAACCACCTGCACCACCCTGTATCCCCTATAAGACAATAACTATGGCTAACAGGAAAAATACTAAAGGGGACAAAAGCCTTAAAAGCACCAGTATGACCAGTTTTTTAAAGCCGCCCCCCACAGGCCCTGACCATTTAGTTACTGAAACAGCGTCTCTGGACCCTTTGTCACCACCCACGCCAGACTCCCTACATGACACACAACCTTAGGAACCCCTAACTAGGGATGATTTAAATGTCATATCTTCAAAGGCCGACATTAAAAATGTTTTAACAGAGATGAGATCTTTATTCAGTGATCTAAAGAGAGACTTTCAACAGATTAGCCAGCAAGTTAACAGCTTGAAAAAAAAACAGGATACCCTACAGGCCCAAGTAAATTCTAATACACAGAGGGCCCATGACCAAGAAGGAGACCTGCAATTTTTACTGTCCAGGGTGGAAGACCTGGATAATAGGGGGAGAAGGAACAACCTACGTATCAGGTAGCAAGATACCTGCAAGATCTGTTCCGCACCATCAAAGGAACGCCGAGCTCCCCTGATATCCCGCTTGAACGAGCGCACCGGGCCTTGCGCCCTAAACCCTCTCCCAAAGCCCCCCCCAAGAGATATCATCATCAAATTTTTGAACTACAAAGATAAGGACATTATATCACAAAGAGCCCGTGCTATTAAGGACGACACCCATGCGGGTATACCCATCCAGATCTTTTCTGACCTGAGTCACATTACCCTGCAGAAACGGAGAGACCTCAGGTTCATCACCAGTGTTCTCCAGCGGAATAAAATTCAGTATAAATGGGGATTCCCTGTCTGTGTAATTGCTACACATAGGGGGAAACAAGCAATATACAGGTCACTAACGGATCTACAGGACTTTTGCAAGATACTAGAAGTGGACATTCCCATTCCTGATGAAGATCTTCCTCACCCAAATGTCCACAACTCACAGGACTCAAATCTTGATAAATGAACTAGCTCCTTCTAACCGGCCTTGTGCCGCCTTTCGAACATTCCAAACGATGCCTGAGCTGATTTCAGATGAGTATTGTACCTGTAATTTTTAGCTCTCTTTGAATTTGGTTGACATGTTTATCTGCACACACATTATGCCAAATTTATGTTTTGTGTTGCTGTAAACACTGTTCTCTACCTATACATTTAGGTGTAATTGAGTTCCCCCATCTACGGCGCTCATAGTGGAGGCCTACCCTACCCGAATTATATATAGACATAGATTAGAAAGAATTCTAAAATTGTATTAGATGTAATTTCATATATAATCTCCTCAATACTCACCTACTCATTAAGCTGCAATGTGTTATGTATGTGTTGTCTGTTAAAACTTGTGAGTTGCCCATATAATCTTGTACAGCTTTATTTCCTCACAGAAACAAGGCTTTAAACCACTTTTGGGCAGACTCCCTGCTTTCCTGAGTAACCGCTTGGCCATATGCCCCACTGGTTTGAACTATTTATGTGAGGCTCATTCCCTGCACCCTGACCATCCATACTAGAATCACTTGTCTGCCCTAGCTATAAATAAGGCCCATAGGAAAAGGATACTCATTCTATGCCAAGCCCCTCTCTAAGATTGGCCTTGCTTGACCATCAATAATTAGCTAAGCTGAAAAATGTTCCCTTACTACTGGGGACCTGTAGCAGGGACGTCCTGCCACTAACTAGTTCGAATGGAGTATGTCGGTGGAAGGTACGGTCAAGGAAGCCTATTGGCCGTGTGCCCCACCGCCTTTACTTATTTACTTACAGTACCAATTACCAATCTAGATTTCCCTTGCTGATGGTATCACCCTAGCTGTACTAATACTTGGTTACAAAACCTAGCCAATTTGTCTTACAGAACTTCCCATATTTAGTCATCCACTCATCAATCAAGTTTATTATGTTACATTATATTATGTTACAATTGAATGTTCTAAGTTGAAATCTAGCTTTACATCTAGGCTTACTTGTTACTATGTTTGACAATTTTGTAGATCTTGCTGTTACACTCTCTCTCCTTTAACTTTCTCTAACCGTGCTTTATCCCTCCTAATTAACCCTCTCTTTCTTAGCATAATCATAGCAGGCACAGGGATACTTATCCCTCATTCTCTAACACTTGCTTCATCTCCCTCTTTCTGATAGTGGTGTTAGATCAGATTGCACCTCAGAGTGCATCAACTCCCTCTCTACCCTATCTAGACGTCTCCTAGCGATAGGCTTTGGTGTCTGGAATACATTCTAAATTTTCTTTCTTTCTCTCTCACTGCCCCTTCCCCTTTTCCACCTCTGCTTACCCATCTCACTCTCCCCTTCTCCCTCCCCCCCCCCCTCTCTCTCTTTCCTTTTTTTTTTTCCCTTCCCACTCCACAATGCAACCACAAAGCGCACACACCTTGACGCTGATGACCATTAACACTAAAGGTCTGAATAAACCTGAAAAAAGATCACACCTACTCAGAGACGCTATCAGAACCCACCGCAACTTGGTCTTTGTGCAGGAAACACACTTTCCCAGGGGAGGGGAGCCAACTTGGGCAAACCCAAAATTCCCGACTACACTTTTCGCTTCTGGGCCGACAAAAAAGAATGGGGTGGGAATTTTGTTTAAACACACTTCCCCTTTTTCCCCCACTCACGTAGAGCGTGACCCAGACGGTAGGTTTTTGATCGCGGTGGGCCTATTACACAATAGGATGACTACCCTAGTAAACGCATATTTCCCGAATCAGGGACAAAATAAGTTCATGTCTATCCTCACTAATAAGATTCTAGACCTCCGCAAGGGGGCGTTAATACTGGGTGGTGACTTTAATCTTCCCCTGGACCCTGTCTTAGACTCGTCCAAAATGACAGTATCTAATCCTAAAAAAGTAATCAGACAGTGCAACTCCAGGTTAGAGGAGCTTGCGGTTCATGACGTTTGGCGTACATTAAATCCTACCAAACGTGACTTTACCTTCTACTCCCACCCACAGAGCGTGTATACCAGGCTCGACTACTTTTTTACAGACCAGTCTACATTGGCGGGGGTCATGAACTCTCAAATTCTCCCCATGACGTGGTCCGATCACTCACCTGTTCTGTGTAAAATAAATTGGCCCTCTATCCCAGACAGACATTTTATCTGGAGATTTGATGATTTTCTTTTGAACAACCAACTACTTAAATCTCAAATTGAGACGAAATTGCTAGAATACTTTCGTCTTAATAATACGGGGGAGGTGTCGGACCAGGTTTTATGGGAGGCACATAAAAGTGTAATGCGAGGTGAGTTAATAAAGCAAAAAGCGCTGCACTCCAAACAGCTTAGAATCCAGTACACTTCACTAATCATTAAGATTAGGGACTTAGATAAAAAGCACAAAAAATCACCTACAGATAAGACTGTTAGCAGTGCCCTACAGCAAGCTAGGAAGGAGTTACAAGACATTCACTCAATAGACCATCAGAAAAAAGCATTACAATTACAACAGAAGTACTTCGAGTTTGGTGACAAACCTGGTAGACTCTTGGCGCGGGCCCTGAGAAGGAAACAACTGAAAAGTCACATACATTCCATGATAAACCACCACAACCAAAACTGCGCTGATAGCCCTTCTATAGCGGCGATACTTAAAACATACTACCAGAAACTATATAATTTGCATGATGAAGAAACCCCAAGACAGGGGTCAGAGGGTAACACCTCTCAAAACCTTATTAAGAAATATTTAGATATATTATCCGACCCTTTTTCTATCACAAATGGCACCAGGCAGGGCTGCCCCTTATCGCCCTTTCAATCGAAGTCCTTGCACAAAAAATCCGTATTAACCAAAACATTGCAGGAATAAAAATAAAAGATCAAGACCACAAGGTTTCGCTATATGCGGACGATGTCCTGCTATCTATCTCTGACCCCTTAGTCTCCCTCCCAGAAGTTCTTAGAGAATTCCATGGATATGGCGAGGTGTCCAACTTCCACTTGAACCACTCAAAATCAGAAATATTGAATATAAACTTGCCCCAAACTGATCTGTGCCATCTCGCGCATATATGCAAACTCAAGATTAAAACCACTACACTTAAGTACCTGGGAGTCAACCTGACCCCGGATCCAGGCAGCTTATTTGATGCCAATTACCCTCCTTTGCTGAAGTCAATTATTGAGGACTTATCGGCGTGGAAAAACAAAAGGATTTCTTGGTTGGGGAGGATAGGCGTAGTTGAAATGAATATCCTCCCCCGTGTCCTATATTATTTACAGACTTTACCGATCCCCTTTCCGCCCAAATTTCTACAAAAACTACAGAGACACCTAGAAGACTATATCTGGGGAGGCGGGAAACCCTGCATCTCTAGACACACTCTATATCTAAATAAGGAGAGAGGTGGACTGGGTATCCCGGACCTTCTCTCCTATAAGAAGGCTATCAATCTTCAAACTCAGGTGGAGTGGTGCACCAATCCCCCTGATAAGGTGTGGGTCCAGATTGGATGCTCTATTATAGGGGCGCGGAATGTGGGGACTCTGGGCTGGATCTCTAGCAGGAATAGGCCTAAAACAATTGCTCACTACCCATTCATAGACAAATTCTTCAAGCAATGGGACAAAACACTCGTAGAACACCCGCACATCTCCACTGTCCCCTCACAGCTGACTCCATTCATACATAACCCCAACATTGTGTTCACACAGTCACAACAAACAAACATCAACGCCGCTCAAATAGACCAAACTATGTTCAATAGATTAATCTCAAAAAAGAAACTCAAGACACTAGAAGAAATTCACCAGTCAGGGTTACACATCCCCTGGTTCGTTCATAGGCAGATACAACACTACCTGAACACATATGGAAGGACAGATAACATTAAGAGAACACCTACGTTGCTGGAGACGCTCTGTCTGTTACCAAGTCCCCCAAAACACCTAATCTCCACTATGTACAATCTGCTAATTTCCCACAGAGGGAGTGGTGCTCCTTCGTTTGTAAAACAATGGAACAAAGAGTTGGGCAGGGACCTTGCGGAGACAGAATGGCAAACTATATTCCATAACCATAGCAAAGCGTCTGTTTCCGCTGGAGTCCTAGAGTCTAACTATAAATTTTTGTCCCTTTGGTACCTCACCCCCACCAAAATTAAGACTTTTTATGGGAGATCTGATGGCAAATGCTGGAGAGGGTGCAGTGAAGCTGGCACTCTTCTTCATATCTGGTGGACCTGTGACCTCATACAACCTTTTTGGAGTTCGGTGATTGACACAATAGACACCAAACTAAACATTACACTAAATAGAAACCCGAACCTCTTGCTGTTTCATGGTCTTCCTAAGCTAGTAGAAAAGCCCAAAAAACACCTTCTATATATAATGCTCAACAGCGCCAAAGCCCACATTCCCAAGAACTGGAAGTCTGTTCACACTCCACAACATTTGGAGTGGGTAGACCGAGTTGACAGATATTTATCATTAGAGAGATATCGTTACATGAGAGATGATAAAATTGAAATTCATGAATACATGAAAGAGCTTTGGAGACCCCTGATCAGATAAGTCTGCACTATGTGAGTGTTGGCACCAAGGATGTGGTTTGCAATCCCCGCTTGACCCCCTCCCTTCCCCCCTCCCTCTTTTTTTCCCCCCTTTTTCCCCCTTCTTCCACCTCTTCTTTTGCTCATCTTCTGTCCCTAATCTTTAACTCAATGGATATGCACTGATAGTTAAACTACACGTTTCTAGCTGTAGCCCGCAGGTGCACAACAAAACACCTGCACAGCATTGTTTGATACTACTAATATGTTTAATTTGTGTCTTGCCACTTTTGGAGCAGAATGTTATTTCTCTTGATGCCAATGACTCTGTGTAATTTTTGTAACAGAAATAACAACTCCATTGTATTTTACTTTGCTCATTTTTATTGCATAACTTGTATGTTTACAATCTATAAATAAAGCTTTTTTGAAAAAAAAAAAAAAAAAAAAAAGAAAAACAACCAATTCAGGCCTGTTATAAATCTAAAATCTTTGAACGCTTACGTTGTTTACCATCATTTCAAGATGGAGGGCATTCATTTATTAAGAGAATGCCTAAGGGAAAATGATTCGCTAGTTCGTTTAGATCTCACAGACGCTTACTTAACCGTGCCAATCCCTCAAGAGCACTGGAAATTTTTAACCTTCCGCTGGGAAGATCAATTTTGGAATTTCACCTGTCTTCCCTTCGGCCTATCCTCTGCTCCTTGGATTTTCACAAAATTACTCAAACCTGTGATAGCTTGGTTAAGACTTCGAGGTGTCCGTCTAATAATTTATTTGGACGACATCCTTATTATGGACCAGAATTTTCTCTCACTCCAAAATCATCTGTCTTCCACAATCTCCCTTTTGGAATCTCTAGGTTTCATAGTAAACAAACAGAAATCAGTTTTATCTCCTACCAAATCCTTAGTTTTCTTAGGTTTCAAGATAGATACAATCCTTTCCACTTCAGAGTCTCCCATTGGACAAAGTGAAGAATATAAAGAAAGAGATTTCCAAAACTTTATCCAAAGAGTCAGTTCCCATCAGAACTATAGCCAGGATAGTAGGGTTACTGTCATCCTCTATTCAGGCTATGCCCCTCTTCATTATCGCAAACTTCAAAGATTGAAAATCCTTCATTTGAGAAAAGGTTTTTCCTACTCTCATTTGATTCCCATATCTCCAGAAGCGAAAGAAGAACTTTCATGGTGGCTTTCTCATTTAGATGCCTGGAATGGAAGAGACATTTTTGGCAAAACTCCGGATTTCATCATCGAATCCAATGCCAGTCTTTCAGGCTGGGGAGCTCGTTGCGGTCCTTCCATCACAGGTGGCAAATGGACTCTGGAAGAGAAACGCTTTCATATAAATTGTTTGGAATTATTGGCTGGCTCGTTTGCAGTCAAGAGTTTTGCAAAGTCTTCTTCTCCAGTTTCTATTCTACTGCGTATGGACAATATATCTGTGGTGCAGTATCTCAATCATTTGGGAGGCACCAAGTCCAGAGACCTGTCCAACATCACCAAAGATTTTATTCATCTTTGTTTGGACAGGAACATTTCAGTCAGAGCAGAATATATTCCAGGACAATCGAATTCGGTTGCGGACTAGGGATCTCGTCATTTGACGGACTTCAGCGATTGGAAGTTGGACAGGAGTCTTTTTCTCTCTCTCCAATCTCTCAGGGGTCCCTTTTGTTTGGATCTATTTGCATCCAGGACCAATTTTCAGATTCTTCCTTATTTCAGCTGGCGTCCGGACCCAGAAGCAGCTGCCATAGATGTTTTTTTCTATCCATGGCCGCATCAGGGGGTTTATGCGTTTCCTCCCTTCTCGATGATTCCGAGGACAATTTCAATTGTCCGCAGGAATCTCCTACGTCTAATGATTGTGACCCCCATTTGGCCGACATAGTCATGGTATCCATCCCTTTTGGAAATGTCTATCGATCTCTCGATTCTTCTTCCTTGTCTTCCCCATCTTCTCACAGATCCGGAGGGCAATTATCACGATCTAGTCCTTCAAGGTTCTCTTCTCCTAGTAGCATGGACGATCTCAGGGGACCCTGGGCTCTCCGAGGCCTTTCGTCTGGAGCAAGATCCCTCATTCAGGAATCTTGGGCCCCAGGTACTCGTAGATGCTACTTTGCCGCTTGGTCTAAATGGTCTAGCTGGTGCTTGCAAAGGAATCTGGATCCCTTTTCTTCAGATTTAACTGACATTATTAATTATTTATCTCACCATTTTGATTTAGGTTTAGCTTATAGAACTATCAATGTTCATCGCTCAGCTATTTCTGCTAGACATAATTTGATTAATAATGTTTTGGTCGGTAAACATCCTTTAGTCTGTAGGATCCTCAAAGCCATGAGACTTAAACAGCCTCCAGTCCTTAAACATGAATTTTTCTGGGATGTGGATTTAATTTTATCCCTATTTAAATCTTGGCCATGTAATGTCTCACTATCCTTTAAACAACTCACAGCTAAACTCGCCACTCTTCTTTGCCTAATTTCTTTCAGAAGAGTTTCTGATGTTAAAGCCCTAGATTGGAATTCTAAACGTTTCTCCCTGGAGGGCGTTACCTTTTTCATTTCACGAAGAACTAAAACCCTTTCCACATCTATCTTTTACCCTTACCTTCCCTCTGAACCTTCCCTTTGTGTGGTTGAATGTTTGAAATCTTATGAATCCAGAACTTTACCTTTTAGAAAACCTTCTAATAACCAACTTCTAATTTCTTTTATTCCCCCTCATGCTGCTGTATCCTCTACTTCTATAGTGAGATGGGTTAAATGGGTTATGAAGGAAGCTGGGGTTGATATTTCTTTCTCAGCTCATTCAGTTAGAGGTTCTACTGCTTCTAAAGCCTTTTTGAAATCTGCTCCGCTTCAGCGGATTTTGGATGCGGCAGATTGGTCTTCAGACTCTACTTTTAAGCAATTTTATTTCAGACCCATTCAACATGCCTCGCTTAACTTATTTTCTTAAATTGTTTTATTTTATTATTAATGTGCTTTAAACTTGCAAAAATAGGAGTCTCTGGTCTTGTAATAAAATTCAGATTATCCTAATATTTTGAAGGTATAATCTAGATTTTATTAAAGACACAGAGATGAGTATTTTCCCACCTAAGTTGTGTATGATACCCTCCCATTAAGGATTATATATTATTTATATTTTTTTTGTCTTGACAGTCTCCATCTGAAAGAAACTCTTTCCTTGTGTCGGGATTTCTACCTTCTGTTCAAGAGGATTTTCATCTTGCCAGTATCCCTAGATCCAAGTCATCTTCTGCAATCAAGTTCTTATCTCCCAAGTTTCTCTTCAATCAAACTTTCAACAGTTATTCATATGTTTTGTTTTGTTTGGGACTTTTTGGACTTTTGTTGGTTCTAAAAAAAATTTCCCTTTGTGAGCATCAGTCAAGAAAGAGGAGGTTTGGCTGCTTATTGGACAGTTTATGGACACTATTCCTTCTCTGATTTGTCACTTTTTTCTTGGAGTTATAAGTTAGCTCTCTCTTTAGCTACTTATTGTGGTTATCTGTTTTCTATACTGTTTTAATATGTTGTGTTATGTTATTCTGTTACTTTTAAAAGCTGCATTGGAGTAGTAAAGAAAGAGAATGCAAAAATACTCGTCTCTGTGTCTTTAATAAAATCTAGATTATACCTTCAAAATATTAGGATAATCGGAATTATCTACATTTTTTAAACAACAAAAATTCTGGTGTTTACTGACTCTTTAATATTTGTAAGCAAAAAATTATTTTGACCTTTGTAAATGCTTCATCACATAGGGTATTACCTATGGAGAAGTGGCCCTCAGAGTTTAGGTTGGACAAGCCTGTTCTATGACACTGTGTGCTTAGAAATTATTTAGGGGACCTATACTTTTAATGCTTTTTAAAGCAGAGTTGGCAATATCTGGAGAATAAGATAAGCCATCCTACCAAAGTATCAACAAACCTAACAAGCTCAGCACAAAAAAAATCCTACTAGTAATGTCCTCTGTAATATAGTTGATATACTGTAATATGTCGACTTAAATTACTCCTTGCATGCTCAAGTACACAAAACCTGAGTTGTAGCATAGATGAATGTAATACGTTTTACTAAGTGTGCAAAAAGTTAAGTATAATCCCTAAAATATAACACTTAAATGTACTAATGAAATAAGTGGAGCCAATTTAAAGAACAAAGTCAAATATCGTATGAGGAAGACGGCAGACGGATACCATTAAGCCACCCCTTTTTGGAATGTATTACTTTGTAAAATGCATCACTTTTTTCCCATACAGTTAAACTTAAATTGAAGTGTTCTTTAATATACGTGCATATATGAGATATATACATACATTACAACGGCACAAATACATAAATGATTTCTTTTCCAATTTTCCAAGCAAATTTAACTTACATTAAACCTCTGGAATCACTTTACAGTTTCTAAAATAATATACTGAAATATTTAAAAGGAATACAAAAAAAAAAAAAAAAGAAAGAAATGTGAATGTTTACAGCTTTTTGGCTGCTGTTCTGTACCTGTGCCCTTGCTTGAACCTCCCCAAGGAGAACAGAATAACGCTGTTCCAAATCCCTATTCTGCTTCTGCCAGCAGGTTTCCTGTTCTTTCATCTGAGCAGCCAGCTCGTTGAGTGAGTCTTCATGGCTCTGTTGCATCTCCCTCATAACATCAGCTCTGTTCTTACATACATATTCTAGATGCAAAACCTAATTGGTGACCAGGTGAAAAAGAAACAAAAATATGAGTCAGCAAATAATGTGCCATAGAATATAAAAATATCTCACATTGCAATATGTTTTTCCTTATCACATAAAAACTAGCTAACTAAAGCCATTGTCTAGAAGACAGAAGAATATGGTTCTTCCCACACTAAAGATGAAAAGTGTTCTAAAATATCTTTAAACAATCATGACATATATAATGCTTAGGTATGTGTGGCTCTCTGATTGGTACAGTGGTTGCCAATCACTAAATAAATATATGGTTTTAAAGATGTACTAGGATATTTGGTTCAAGCTTGTCCAAGTGCTAAATAAAGTTTTCTTACAATTTTAAAGGCATATCAAATAAACCCACAAGAAATTATGCTTCAGATAATACACTCTCTTTACCATCATAAACAATAGAGACTGGTAGCAAAAGTGGTTGCTGTGTTATATTTAAAATTTCATGGTTGTCCATAGAATCTGAAATTTAAGTATTAGTAAAGTATGAGTTTATGTGTGTAAAATTCTGTTAGATATTAAGGGATTTAAGCAAAACCATACAAAGGCAGAAGACCATAAGTAAGGTATGCCTTCTCTCCACTTGGAGCTGAGTGCAACGACATTGTAAGTATTGTACATCAAACATAGAAGCAGAAGTGGCGCTTTAGTTGCTTTTGCTTGTCACTAGCTGAAGATAGCAGTTGTATCTGAGAGAAGTATCTTGTTGCTGTACAATGGAAGAGAAAAATTGTCCATTATGAAACAGCACAAAGAATGCTGAACTGTTATTTGCACATGATAACAGGAATCCGCTTAAGAAAAAATTGGATGTTGCAAGCAGGAATGTGTGCTATACTTCATAATTAAGCTGATAAAAAAAAACACTTTTTTTTAACCAGAAACACACACACAACTGTGATAAAATAAGCCAACTAGAGCTCTGAAGGAACTGAATAACTATGGAAGTAAAATTAACTAATGTCTCTGACAGCCCCTTAAAGAACATTGTCCAGAAAAAAGAGTCACCTCAAGCTTCTAAGATGTTATCTTTCCTGAAGATCTTTTCCTGATGGTAAGGACCCAGGTAAAGTTCATAGAGAAAAGCTGTAACTGAATAAAAACCTCAAAACTAACACTTAACAAAGTTGACCATCATCATTCAAACAAATTAAATATGCAATATGAAATCCTCCCGCTAACTCTTCACATTAAAAAGAAAAGATTTTTCTTTATAGCTTTTATTGTTTGTTTGATTTGAAAGCACAATAAGACGTGGGTGAATATACCTACACAATATAAGAGATGGCTATACTTTATTATGAGTCACATCCTATGGTTTGTATACTACCCATAAGTCAATGATTTTCTGTCTCTTGAATGTGCATTAGTGCACTGCCATCGATTTCTCATGGATATCTGCAGCAAGTATTCCATTAAAATGGTTATATATTTTATTCCTTTACTGGCCTTTATTCTCTTAGAATCTAAAAAGTCTGTGTCATAAACTTTTTAAAAAAACAAAACAAATTCCTATATCCTTAGATAATTTTCTCTATAATTAAGTATAGAGATCAGCTGTGAAACACTTGTAAAACATGAGAAATCAAAATTACACCCAAAATGTAAAATACTGGGTAGGTACTAGTAGCAACACTAATATATACAAAGAGAGAAGCGCTCTACCAGGAACGAACAACAGCTCAGTAGCTTGTTCTATGGCGAATTAACATCTAAGAGCAGCCTCTTCATGCCCAGTTGTGCTTTTCACAGAGGAAAACTTTCCTGAAGTATAATCAGTCTAATCCCGCCGAGTAAGGTCAGTCCAGCCCCAAAATACCAGGCAATTCTCCTCTGAACAAGAAACATGACAACCCCAGACGTTCGTTTCGGCCTTCTGTGGGCCTCATCAAAGAGATGCAGTCATATTCGCTAAGCACAATGGGCAAATGAGCATTTCTCTCTTCTTATGTATACAAATAATGACCCTGAGGGAAGTCTCCATAGATACTGATAAGGCCATAATGCACTACTGGTCTGTATAACCTCACAAACTAACAAAACCCAAAATAACATAACCCATATACTGATCAGGCCCAAGAGACCAGACGTGTAACTGTTGCTCATAGTGCCTAGAGGGATATGGCTGCACCTCACTGACGAGGTCCAAACTAGGCCAAAACGTACGTCTGGGGTTTTGCCGTTTCTCTCATTCAGAGAGGTATTCCGGGACTGAACTGGACTGTTTAGTCAGGATCAAACGGATATACTACAGGAAAGTTCTTCTCTGTGAAAGGCACATGTTGAGCAAAAAGATGCTGCTTCTTGGGTGGTAACTAGCCATAGAACAAGCTATTATGCTATTGTTTGTTCCAAGGTTGAGCGCTTCTATCTTTTTAAGTATGCATTTTGTATCAACACTACCTACACTGGGAAATCTTTGTCACAATGTTGTTTTTGGTTCTTTTGGGGTTTTTTTTAATAATATTTAGCTCAATTTAAAAGCTATGTCCTAAATACAAAAAGTGCACAAGGATATAGTGTATTAATTTATTAATACAGTATACAACACAGACTTTGAGATTAAAGGAACTGTAAAGGAACACAATATATTTGCATGCAAAGTTATAAAAATCAAGATTCAGCATAACGTAAAAGGGACATAAAAACCCCAAATTCAGATTCAGATAGAGCATGTAATTTAAAACAAATGTACTTGCTTTATTTATTTGGTATCCTGTTTTGAAGGAGCAGCAATGAACTACTGAGGACTAGCTGAATACATTGGGAAGGACAGGGACAAAATACATATATGTAAAGCACCAATCAGCAGCTAGCTCCCAGTAGTGCATTGCTGCTACCTATGTATGTGTTTCAGCAAAGGATACAAAGACAACAAAGCATATTAGATTAAAGAAAAAAATTGAAAGTTGACAGTTTAATTTTGACTTTATTCTAAATGTAGGATGATACAAACCATAGGAGGCGAGTCATATTAAATGTAGGATGATACAAACCATAGGAGGCGAGTCATATTAAATGTAGGATGATACAAACCATAGGAGGCGAGTCATATTAAATGTAGGATGATACAAACCATAGGAGGCGAGTCATATTAAATGTAGGATGATACAAACCATAGGAGGCGAGTCATATTAAATGTAGGATGATACAAACCATAGGAGGCGAGTCATATTAAATGTAGGATGATACAAACCATAGGAGGCGAGTCATATTAAATGTAGGATGATACAAACCATAGGAGGCGAGTCATATTAAAATAGAACCATCTTGTGGGGTGTGTGCGTGTCCAGGCAGCAATGGGCTCAGTCGCATTTTCAGATGCTCCTGCCTAATCTTGCTGAATCTACAGCTTGCCTTCGATCATCTACACCAATTTTTTAGGAATTTAACTGGGATAAACAAATCCTCACGGAGTACAAGCAGAAACTACCACAACAAAATAAACTTATTGAATAAGCCCTGAACCTGACTGCTGGGGCCTCTAGCAGAGATCTTTTCGAGAACCTTGGCACCCCTCCCAGGTAACCCAGGTACATTAGTCACAATAAAGACTATATAATATCAATACCTATTGATATGGAGGAGCTAAGCACAACCATGCACTCTCTTCTTCAAGATTTGGAGACTAAAATGGATAGCAAGTTTGAAGACCTAGTCTCTATCTGCAAATCAATGAGAGACCGCAACGACTCCTCACCATCTGGATATTTACCCAACTTGAGCGACAAAATTACTACCTTTTTTTTTTACTACTCTTTAAAGCAAGGTTCTGGCGCAGGCAAATAATTCTGGCTGAGGAGCTAGAAGACGCCAACATGACTCAGCAATGCAGGGAAGGTGAGAGCTGTCAGCAGATCTTGCAGCACATGGAGGTGAAGCCTACACTGATCAGGCTCTTTGCTGGTACTGGGGAGGATGCGGCCAGCCTCTCCGGCGGTTGTAAAGATCTGTCACCATTTACCAGTTGGTCTTAAAATGAACTACCGTTACTAGGATCATATAGCAGAGCCTTCCGTGCCCCATGGATTGAGAGAACAAAGACGGAGAAGCCTGTGATTACGGATGACATGCAACGACGAATCTGAAACTTCCTGCTCATAAACTAGGAGTTTTTTTCCCCCTAAAAAAAAAAAAGGTGCAATAGTTCTATTTGGGATGTCTTAGATTAAAATACCACTGTCACTACTATTTGCATATACTACTAGTACTGAGACATGAGTTAGCCTGTTATATATGATCCTTTTATATGTTTAAGTTCGTTAGCATGCTTTATATCTAGTATTGCTCATCCTCTACTTGATTATAGTTTTAGGATTTCTTTGACCTCCATATCTTATATAAATATGTAGCTCCTCCTATACTAATACCTACTAAAACCAGTTTGCATGTCATTTTAATTATATACAATGCTGTGGGTCGATGTACCTTTATTAACTGCAATGTCAGTCCAAGAGTAACCACTTAACATGCAAACACAGTTTTTAACCATTCATAGGTTCATGATCTGTATCTAGTTCTATAGACCTTTATGCTTATACTTATGACTAAGTTTTTCTAAGACCAAATATCTTATATATTAATCTTATTTATTGTTCATTACTACAAGCGGTTGTTATCTCTGTTGCATAACCTCAATAAAAAGATTATATAATAAAAAGATTATATAATAAAAAAAAAATAAAAAATAGAACCATCTTTAATAATGTGCAGATATAATGTACTCACATCTGACTGTGTTTTCAAAACAAACTGTGAAAAACAGTTAAACTAATAAAGCAGTTTAATCCAAAGAAAGCAGTATCGTGACAAGGGACCCAATCAAAATCTCTATAAGACTTCATGTAGATGTTCTTTAAAAATACATTATATTTTAAAGGGACATAAACCCCCCCCTCAAAAAAATGTTTTCATGATTTTAGATGGAGCATGCCATTTTAAATAACTTACCAATTTAATTCTATTATTTCATTTGTTTTGTTTACTTTATATCCTTGGTTGAAAAGTATACCTAGGTAGGCTAAAATAAAAATAAAAAGCTTCTGATAGGTGTCTGCTCGTGTCATTGGCTTTTAGCTGGCTCCCAGTAGTGCATTGCTGCTTCTTTAGCAAAGGATACCAAGAGAATGTAGCAAATTTGATAATAGAAGTACATTGGAAAATTGTTTAAAATTGTATGTTCTATTTGAATCGTGAATCGTGGGGGGTTTTATGACTCTTTAAAGGGACAGTTACTCCAGCAAGCATTGTTATTGTTTAAAAAAGAGATAATGCATTTATCCCATCCCCTAGTTTGCATAGCCAACACGGTTATATTAATATACTTTTTACCTCTGTGATTACCTTGTATCTAAGCCTCTGCAGACCGCCCCCTCATTTCAGTTTTTTTGACAGACTTGCATTTTAGCCAATCAGTGTTGGCTCCTAGGTAACTCCACGAGAGTGAGCACAATGTTATCTATCAAGTTCTAAAAAAAATGGGATACCCACAGGACAATTTCTTCGACTCAGAATAAATTGTTCCTCTCGTACTAATAATGAATATCATGCTGAACTCATGGAGAAGAGATTCTCAAAAAGAGGGTACTCCAAGAAGAGAAAAAAAAGAGCTAGGACAAGGGCTAGACACATGAATAGAGAGGAATTGCTTTATGGTGTTCAACAGAAAAGTGACAAATCTCTAATAAGGTATATAGCTAAATTTAACTGCCAGTGGAAAAACCTCCATTCCATTATAAAAAAAGAATTAGCATTTTTTTTGGCAATAGATGAAGAAATCAGTAAGGTAGTGGGAGATTATCCCTCCCTAACTGCAAGGAGAGCACCAAGTTTAAAAGACTCTCTGGTGAGAAGTAATTTTGTGAGATGTAAACAAAATGACAACTGGCATACATCTCGCGGTAGGGAACTTTCCATGTGGGAAATGCGTATATTGCCCCTTCATGCAGAAGGCTAAAACCTTCACTACAGGAAAAAAAGTTTATAATTTAAGACACTTTATAAACTGTGACACTTTTGGAGTGGTATATCTACTGTCCTGCTCATGTCCAGCTTTCTATGTGGGTAAACCAAAAGACAAATAAAAGATAGAATAAGAGAACATCGCAACGACATTCAGTCTAAAAGGGATACTAGCGTATCTAGACATTTCTGTGACTTTCATGATGCTAATCCTGAATGTCTTAAAATAATGGGCATTGACAAAGAATAACCTCAGGTAGAGGAGGTAACCAAATCTGGAAACCCTATCTCCAATGGGCCTCAATGAGAAGTTGGAGTTCCGCAGTTTTTTGTAAATGCATGCATAAAAGAAAAAAACAAAATTTATGCTTACCTGATAAATTTCTTTCTCTTGTGGTGTATCCAGTCCATGGGTTCATCCATTACTTGTGGAATATTCTCCTTCCCAACAGGAAGCTGCAAGAGGACACCCACAGCAGAGCTGTCTATATAGCTCCTCCCCTAACTGCCACCCCCAGTCATTCAACCGAAGACAAGCAAGAAAAAGGAGAAACTATAGGGTGCAGTGGTGACTGTAGTTTAAAAATAAAAAACACCTGCATTAAAGTGACAGGGCGGGCCGTGGACTGGATACACCACAAGAGAAAGAAATTTATCAGGTAAGCATAAATTTTGTTTTCTCTTGTAAGGTGTATCCAGTCCACGGGTTCATCCATTACTTGTGGGATACCAATACCAAAGCTTTAGGACACGGATGAAGGGAGGGACAAGGCAGGCACTTAAACGGAAGGCACCACTGCCTGCAAGACCTTTCTCCCAAAAATAGCCTCCGAGGAAGCAAAAGTATCAAATTTGTAGAATTGAGAAAAAGTATGAAGTGAAGACCAAGTCGCCGCCTTACAAATCTGTTCAACAGAGGCCTTATGTTTAAAAGCCCATGTGGAAGCTACCGCTCTAGTAGAATGAGCTGTAATTCTTTGAGGAGGCTGCTGGCCAGCAGTCTCATAAGTTAAACGGATTATGCTTCTCAGCCAAAAAGAAAGAGAAGTTGCCGAAGCCTTTTGGCCTCTCCTCTTTCCAGAGTAGACAACAAACAATGCAGATGCTTGACGAAAATCCTTAGTAGCTTGCAAATAAAACTTTAAAGCACGAACCACATCAAGATTGTGTAACAGACGTTCCTTTGTTGAAGAAGGATTAGGACACAGTGACGGAACAACAATTTCCTGATTGATATTCCTATTAGATACTACCTTAGGAAGAAACCCAGGTTTGGTACGCAAAACTACATTATCTGCATGGAAGATCAGATAAGGGGAATCACACTGCAAGGCAGATAACTCTGAAACTCTTCAAGCGGAAGAGATAGCTACTAAAAACAGAACTTTCCAAGATAAAAGCTTGATATCTATGGAATGCAAGGGTTCAAACGGAACCCCTTGAAGAACTAAATTTAAACTCCATGGCGGAGCAACAGGTTTAAACACAGGCCTGATTCTAACCAAAGCCTGACAAAACGTCTGAACGTCTGGAACATCAGCCAGGCGCTTGTGCAAAAGAATAGACAGAGCAGAAATCTGTCCCTTTAAGGAACTAGCCGATAATCCCTTTTCCAATCCTTCTTGGAGAAAAGATAGTATCCTAGGAATCCTGACTTTACTCCACAAGTAACCCTTGGATTCACACCAATGAAGATATTTACACCATATCTTATGATAGATTTTCCTGGTGACAGGCTTTCGAGCCTGAATCAAGGTATCAATGACCAACTCGGAGAAACCACGTTTTGATAAAAACAAGCGTTCAATCTCCAAGCAGTCAGACGCAGAGAAATTAGATTTGGATGTTTGAATGGGCCTTGGAGTAGAAGGTCCTGCCTCAGCGGCAGACTCCATGGTGGAGAGGATGACATGTCCACCAGATCCGCATACCACGTCCTGCGTGGCCACGCAGGCGCTATCAAAATCACCGAAGCTCTATCCTGCTTGGCAATCAGACGAGGGAGGAGAGGAAACAGTGGAAACACATAAGCCAGGTTGAAGGACAAGGGCACTGCTAGAGCATCTATCAGCGCTGCCTGGGGATCTCTTGACCTGGACCCGTAACAAGGAAGCTTGGCGTTCTGACAAGACGCCATAAGATCCAGTTCTGGTTTGCCCCACAGTTGAATCAGCTGGGCAAATACCCCCGGATGAAAAGTTTGCCGATTTAGAAAATCCGCCTCCCAGTTCTCTACTCCAGGGATATGGATAGCTGAGAATCTCTGCCCATAGAATTTTCTTGGAAACCTCCATCATTGCCAGGGGACTCCTTGTTCCCCCCTGATGGTTGATATAGGCTACAGTCGTGATGAACTTGGCTGCAGCTAGTTGAGGCCAAGCCTGAAGAGCATTGAATATCGCTCTTAGTTCCAGAATGTTTATCGGAAGGAGGGCTTCCTCCCGAGTCCACGAACCCTGAGCCTTCAGGGAGTTCCAGACTGCGCCCCAGCCCAGAAGGCTGGCATCTGTCGTCACTATAGTCCACTATGGCCTGCGGAAACTCATTCCCCTGGACAGATGGACCAGAGATAACCACCAGAGAAGAGAATCCCTGGTCTCTTGATCCAGATTTAACAGAGGAGACAAATCTGTGTAGTCCCCATTCCACTGGTTGAGCATGCAAAGTTACAGTGGTCTGAGATGTAGGCGGGCAAACGGAACTATGTCCATTGCCGCTACCATTAGGCCGATCATTTCCATACACTGAGCCACTGATGGCTGAGAAGTGGAATGAAGAGCACGGCAAGAAGTTAGAAGTTTTGATATCCTGACTTCTGTCAGAAAAATTTTCATTTCTACTGAATCTATCAGAGTTCCTAGGAAGAAAACTCTTGTGAGAGGAGAGAGAGAACTCTTTTCTATGTTCACTTTCCACCCGTGAGACCTCAGAAAGGCCAGAACAATGTCCGTATGGGACGCCTGAATCAGAATGTCGTCTAGGTAAGGGGCTACCGCTATGCCCCGCGGCCTTAGAGCCGCCAGAAGGGACCCTAGAACCTTCGTAAAGATTCTTGGTGCCGTGGCTAACCCGAAGGGAAGAGCCACAAACTGGTAATGCCTGTCTAGGAACCTGAGGAACTGATGATGATCTCTGTGAATCGGAATGTGGAGATAAGCATCCTTTAAGTCCACGGTAGTCATATATTGACCCTCCTGGATCATAGGGAGGATGGTTCGGATTGTCTCCATCTTGAAGGATGGGACCCTGAGAAATTTGTTTAGGATCTTGAGATCCAAGATAGGTCTGAAAGTTCCCTCTTTTTTGGGAACTATAAACAGGTTTGAATAAAAACCCAGCCCCTGTTCCTCTCTTGGAACTGAGTGGATCACTCCCATAACCAGTAGGTCTTGAACGCAACGTAAGAATGCATCTCTTTTTATCTGGTTTACAGATAGTTGTGAGAGATGAAATCTCCCCTTTGGAGATGAACCTTTGAATTCCAGAAGATATCCCTGGGAAACAATCTCTAGCGCCCAGGGATCCTGGACGTCTCTTGCCCAAGCCTGTGCGAAGAGAGAAAGTCTGCCCCCTACTAGATCCGGTCCCGGATCGGGGGCTACCCCTTAATGCTGTCTTAGTGGCAGCCGCAGGTTTCTTGGCCTGCTTCCCCTTGTTCCAAGCCTGGTTAGGTCTCCAGACTGGTTTGGACTGGGCGAAATTTCCCTCTTGTTTTGCATTAGAGGAAACTGAGGCTGCGCCACTCTTGAAGTTTCGAAAGGAACGAAAATTATTCTGTTTGGTCCTCTTATTGGACCTATCCTGAGGAAGGGCGTGACCTTTTCCTCCAGTAATATCAGAAATGATCTCCTTCAGACCGGGCCCAAATAGGGTCTGTCCCTTGAAGGGGATGTTAAGAAGCTTAGACTTTGAAGTAACGTCTGCTGACCAGGACTTAAGCCATAGCGAAAACCTGAATTCTTAGCCGTTAGTTTGGTTAACTGAAAAACGGCGTCAGAAATAAAGGAATTAGCTAACTTAAGAGCTTTAATCCTGTCTAGAATGTCGTCTAGCGGAGTCTCCACCTGCAGAGCCTCCTCAAGAGACTCGAACCAAAAAGCCGCTGCAGCAGTAACTGGGGCTATGCATGCAAGAGGCTGGAGAATAAAACCTTGATGAATAAAAATTTTCTTAAGGAGACCCTCCAATTTTTTATCCATAGGATCTAGGAAAGCACAACTGTCCTCGACGGGGATAGTTGTACGCTTAGCTAGGGTAGAGACTGCTCTGCCACCAATTCCGTACGGCGGCATCTATGGGAAACATCTTTTTGAAAGCAGGAGGGGGAGAGAACGGCACACCTGGTCTATCCCATTCCATAGTAATAATTTCCAAAAACCTCTTAGGGACTGTAAAAACATCAGTATAAACAGGCACTGCAAAGTATTTGTCCATTTTACACAATTTCTCTGGAACCACAATGGGGTCACAATCAGTCGCTAAAACCTCCCTAAGCAATAAGCGGAGGTTTTCAAGCTTAAATTTAAACGCTGTCATTTCAGAATCAGACTGAAGCAACACCTTCCCTGAGTCTGAAATGTCACCCACAGATAGAAGCTCACCTGCCTCGGCTTCTGAGTATTGTGAGGGTATATCGGACACAGGCATTAAAGCGTCAGAAAGCTCTGTATTAGTTCTAGCCCCAGAGCTGTCTCGCTTTCCTTGTAACCCTGGCAGTTTGGAAAATACCTCTGTGAGGGTAGCATTCATGAATGCCGCCATGTCCTGTAAGGTAAAAGAATTAGGCGCGTTAGATGTACTTGGCGTCACTTGAGCGGGAGTTATAGGTTCTGACACATGGGGAGAGCTAGATGGCATAATCTCCCTTTTTTCAGTCAGAGAATCCCCTGGAGATAAATCTTTAAGCGCCATAATATGGTCTTTATAGTTTATAGAAATTTCAGTACATTTGGTACACATTCTAAGAGGGGGTTTCACCATGGCTTCTAAACATATTGAACAAGGAGTTTCCTCTATGTCAGACATGTTTAACAGACTAGTAATGAGACAAGCAAGCTTGGAAAACACTTTAATAAAGGTGAAACAGCAATTAAACAAAAACGTTACTGTGTAAAAATATAGTAAAGTCTTTGAAATTTTTACAGTGTGTGTAAGGGACTAAAGAAACATTGCACCCACTTGCAAATGGATGATTAACCCCTTAGGCCCCAAACCGGAGTAAAAAACATTAGAAGACAGTTAAGCAAATATTTAGAAGAAAAGTCCGGAGCCGCAGCAATAAACTATAGAGTTTTTATTTAACAATAAAACAGGTCTGGTAACAGATAGATACTGACATGCCCTTCAGTTATATGATAAGCTTACGCGTTTCGGCATTATCGCCGTATTCATAGCTCTCAAGATTCCTTACAACTGTTAGGCCTAATAAAGGAATTAAAACCACCGGATTGGCTGATGGGCATTAATTGTTTAACTCATTCATGTCCCATAAGTTTCAGGGTTCCCTGTTAACATGAACTATTACCATTATAAACTACCTGTAGGTCAAATAAAGGACTTAACTACAATTGAAGGAAAAGTGTAAAGTTAAACCTCCTTCATACTAAACATATGTATGTATACTAGACATTACCACACTATTGCTAAGTATTACTCTAATTGTATCAAAAAGGTTATTGAACTTGCTTTAAAGCTTAATGTTCACTGACTGCTTGCTTCTTATTCTAAATAGAATGAATATATTTAATTAAATAATATATTCTATATTGAAAAATATGTTCTATTTGAAAATATGTTCTATTTAAAGACATACCAGGCAACCCTTGTTCACAGTTTCGCCCATATTCCTAGGCTTAAGCATGCAATATACTATCTTGTTGGTTTGTAAATTTGTGAGAGAATATTCTATCCATATTTCTCAATTGTCTCAAATACTTATAGAGCTAAAACATTTCAAGCAAAACAGTTAGGTGCTTTTATCTAAACATAAATGGCTCTGATAATGAGTAATAAAACCATCAACAATAGGGTATAGGGGCTCTACAAGGTATTTCATAAAGGATATACTGTCCTAGCCTGTTGCATGCTTAATGCCAGTGATTTATAAGGTCACTACGATCACAGAGAGTGCATGAATTGTAGAAAAACATTCACAGTTTACCTTGCAAGTTGTGTGACCTGTGGTTTGCAGTACATAGGGATGACCACAAGGGAGACCAGAGTACGTATTAGAGAACATCTCTCCGATATTAAGGCTGGTACCCTAACAACCCCACTCGTCCAGCATTTCAAATTGGTCCATAATAAAAACAATTCAAGCTTTGGATGGACCATAATAGAGAGTGTAAAGGCTGGTCGAAGAGGGGGGGATAGGAAGACAGCACTTGCACGAAGAGAGATTTTTTGGATCTTTCAAATGAGAACAAGACATCCTATTGGGCTCAATTCAGCCTATGACCTTATAAATCACTGGCATTAAGCATGCAACAGGCTAGGACAGTATATCCTTTATGAAATACCTTGTAGAGCCCCTATACCCTATTGTTGATGGTTTTATTACTCATTATCAGAGCCATTTATGTTTAGATAAAAGCACCTAACTGTTTTGCTTGAAATGTTTTAGCTCTATAAGTATTTGAGACAATTGAGAAATATGGATAGAATATTCTCTCACAAATTTACAAACCAACAAGATAGTATATTGCATGCTTAAGCATAGGAATATGGGCGAAACTGTGAACAAGGGTTGCCTGGTATGTCTTTAAATAGAACATATTTTCAAATAGAACATATTTTTCAATATAGAATATATTATTTAATTAAATATATTCATTCTATTTAGAATAAGAAGCAAGCAGTCAGTGAACATTAAGGTTTAAAGCAAGTCCAATAACCTTTTTGATACAATTAGAGTAATACTTAGCAATAGTCTGGTAATGTCTAGTATACATACATATGTTTAGTATGAAGGAGGTTTAACTTTACACTTTTCCTTCAATTGTAGTTAAGTCCTTTATTTGACCTACAGGTAGTTTATAATGGTAATAGTTCATGTTAACAGGGAACCCTGAAACTTATGGGACATGAATGAGTTAAACAATTAATGCCCATCAGCCAATCCGGTGGTTTTAATTCCTTTATTAGGCCTAATAGTTGTAAGGAATCTTGAGAGCTATGAATACGGCGATAATGCCGAAACGCGTAAGCTTATCATATAACTGAAGGGCATGTCAGTATCTATCTGTTACCAGACCTGTTTTATTGTTAAATAAAAACTCTATAGTTTATTGCTGCGGCTCCGGACTTTTCTTCTAAATATTTGCATTTGAGCCGATTTCTGGACTTGCAGCCCATTTGTCTCCCAGACCCTGTGGATTAACCTGCCAGGATTTGTACGAGGTGACCGAGAGGAGGTCAGTGAGACCAATATCGGAGGACCGGGAATCCCCTTGCCCCCCACGTAAGTCGGCACCTGGTAGTGACGTCATATTCGAGTGCCGCTAGAAGTGTGAAACAGGCGGCGTGCGGGGAAGCGGGCTTGTCGAGCAAGGAGGCTCCAAGCTAAAGCGCATGGACCCACGGCCACTGGGGTAATCCAGTCACACACAGGGCACTACTACTCATCATGTTCACCGTGCCAGGTTTGTAAGCCGTGAAGATTGGGGGTAAGTACTGAAATCACTATCGCACAATCCACACAAGTTACCATTGCTTAAGACCTTGTTTCCCTTGAGGGGGGACTACTAGAATTTTTTCAAGACAGTTAAGCACCCTGCCACAGCTCTGTTGAGGCTCCTACCTGCCCTCAAGTACGATTTTGTGCAGAAATAAACCCCTTATAATGGTCCTCAGGTGCCAGAGGACTCCTCTAGGGAAGCTGGATGTCTCAGTCTGAATTAAAACTGCGCATTTAGAGCGTTAAAATAGGCCCCTCCCACCATGTACTGGATGCCAGAGGGGCCTTAAGAAAATACTCCTAGGAGTATCTGATTAGCCATGTGGAAACTAGGCCCCAAATAAAGAGTTATCTCCCTCAGAGAAAAAACGTCCTATTTTTGAATTCATGTAAACGTTTAACTGTCACTAAGTAATAAGAGTATTACCCTGTTTTGTAAGCATGATCCCAGTCGCTGTTAAATCACTGCATCAGGCTTACCTCAAATACACAAGGATCTGTCAGCATTTTCTAGAACTCATTCATCTCTCTAGAAATAAATATACTGAACATACCTCAAAGCACGTAATCTGCAGACCGTTCCCCCAACTGAAGTTGTCCCATACTCTTCAGTTATGTGTGAGAACAGCAATGGGCCTTAGTTACAAACCGCTAAGATCATCAACCTCCAGGCAGAACTCTTCTTCTAATTTCTGCCTGAGAGTAAAATAGTACAACGCCGATACCGTTTAAAAACAACAAACTTTTGATTGAAGGTAAAACTACACTAAATCACCACATATCTCTTGATACTTCCTATCTTGTCGAGAGCTGCAAGAGAATGACTGGTGGTGGCAGTTAGGGGAGGAGCTATATAGACAGCTCTGCTGTGGGTGTCCTCTTGCAGCTTCCTGTTGGAAAGGAGAATATCCCACAAGTAATGGATGAACCCGTGAACTGGATACACCTTACAAGAGAAATAAGGTGCTTATCAAGGAGAATAAAATCCATACTATTTTATGCAATACGTGTATATAATGGTTTGGTAATGATTTTGTGTAAATATTCGTAAATGGAAAAAAGAAATACATTTAAGATGCTTCTTAAATTGAATTAAATACTTTGTTGTAAAATATAACAATTTAAGAATGACATTTGAAAAATGTATACTACTATTATCTGAATGATGCCTCCCCTTAGTGTAACTTTGTTTCAATCAATGTTAACCTTTGGTCCGCTAACATACCCAGCTCTAAATGCGATAATATTACTTCCAAATGATTATCAACAAGTACTGGGTATTAAGCCGTTAGAATGCCTCTGTCACCAAAACAAAAATTTCACACTGCACATATTATTAAAGGGTTAATCGTTGTAAACAATTAAAATGTTAGCAGCTAGGATGTTTTTTCCTCATTTGAAATGGCGAGTAATCCACTCCAAGTGACGTAAGAAAGTGGGTGGTACCTGAGAAATAAAAGATGTCCAATCTGAAAAGACCAGTAGCCCTGACGAAGCCCAATCTCATGCAAAGCATGATGGGTGAAACGCGCGTTGTTTGTAACTTCATTAAGAGTTCCTTCTCTCTGAGCACTCTAGACAGGACGCTTCAGTGCTTCACTAAATGCCCAGAAAGCGGCGGATGCCGCAGTGAGTTTGGTGGCTACTGCTGAAAAATGGAGATGCCTATGTAGGCACGAAGCAGGTGTAAGTAACCCTGGGATCAAGGTGAAAGTTTGGTGATACGATTGGAGCCGTAGTCATTTTGATGAGAGCATGGATCCTAAGAATCGATAAGACGAATCTGCTAAAATTCGGTCGATTTGGAGGTATGTGGTGTAATGGTGCCAGTTGGTGGAGATTGCACTTGGAGCACTTATAAGAAGATAAATCCTTTAACCCATAATTACCTCTGGATGTCGTTTGAAATAATCGACCTGACCCAGGGTGCAAATACCTTTTAAAATCTCTGTCCTGTACTTCTGCCTTGTCTGAATGACATTTAAATAAGTGATGACTAATTATATGGCCTGTGGATCCAATAACCGGTTTATGAACTAATCTTGCCAACACTGCAGTGCTTATGCTTTTTAATATGATGCATGAATTAACAACTTTCTAACCTTGGATGGAACATAAATAAGGACTGGTCCCTATCTTTAGTCATATAGTACTGAATAGAGTGGTTTTCGTAAGGTTCTCTTTTGTAGTTATATATTTTTTAATAATATTAAATGTATTTTTCGATATGTGCAGGTGTTTGTATCTGTGTGCACTATGTCTATATATACACTCTTTCTAAACCTGGCTTTGGTTTGTGATATTTAAAGTGTGCTATAATCCCTGTCTTTTTTCTAAATCATATTGGTATTAGTTTTTTATTTCTCTTCTTTCTATACTTATATACAGGGAGTGCAGAATTATTAGGCAAGTTGTATTTTTGAGGATTAATTTTATTATTGAACAACAACCATGTTCTCAATGAACCCAAAAAACTCATTAATATCAAAGCTGAATAGTTTTGGAAGTAGTTTTTAGTTTGTTTTTAGTTATAGCTATTTTAGGGGGATATCTGTGTGTGCAGGTGACTATTACTGTGCATAATTATTAGGCAACTTAACAAAAAACAAATATATACCCATGTAAATCTCACATTTGATGATGGACCACAGGTTCTCAATGGGGTTCAGATCAGGTGAACAAGGAGGCCATGTCATTAGATTTTCTTCTTTTATACCCTTTCTTGCCAGCCACGCTGTGGAGTACTTGGACGCGTGTGATGGAGCATTGTCCTGCATGAAAATCATGTTTTTCTTGAAGGATGCAGGCTTCTTCCTGTACCACTGCTTGAAGAAGGTGTCTTCCAGAAACTGGCAGTAGGACTGGGAGTTGAGCTTGACTCCATCCTCAACCCAAAAAGGCCCCACAAGCTCATCTTTGATGATACCAGCCCAAACCAGTACTCCACCTCCACCTTGCTGGCGGGAGTCGGACTGGAGCTCTCTGCCCTTTACCAATCCAGCCACGGGCCCATCCATCTGGCCCATCAAGACTCACTCTCATTTCATCAGTCCATAAAACCTTAGAAAAATCAGTCTTGAGATATTTCTTGGCCCAGTCTTGACGTTTCAGCTTGTGTGTCTTGTTCAGTGGTGGTCGTCTTTCAGCCTTTCTTACCTTGGCCATGTCTCTGAGTATTGCACACCTTGTGCTTTTGGACACTCCAGTGATGTTGCAGCTCTGAAATATGGCCAAACTGGTGGCAAGTGGCATCTTGGCAGCTGCACGCTTGACTTTTCTCAGTTCATGGGCAGTTATTTTGCGCCTTGGTTTTTCCACACGCTTCTTGCGACCCTGTTGACTATTTTGAATGAAACGCTTGATTGTTTGATGATCACGCTTCAGAAGCTTTGCAATTTTAAGAGTGCTGCATCCCTCTGCAAGATATCTCACTATTTTTTACTTTTCTGAGCCTGTCAAGTCCTTCTTTTGACCCATTTTGCCAAAGGAAAGGAAGTTGCCTAATAATTATGCACACCTGATATAGGGTGTTGATGTCATTAGACCACACCCCTTCTCATTACAGAGATGCACATCACCTAATATGCTTAATTGGTAGTAGGCTTTCGAGCCTATACAGCTTGGAGTAAGACAACATGCATAAAAAGGATGATGTGGTCAAAATACTCATTTTCCTAATAATTCTGCACACAGTGTACATTATGTTAAAGGGTTTGCACCTCCTTACATATGAAGGATTGATAATAATGGTTTATATATGTCTTAAATTGCCCTGTTGGCACTAGTATTCTATATTTAAAAAGTTATCTATATGGCACATATGAAATAGCGCTGTCTGGCTGTGAAAAACTGTCAAAAGGTACTGAGAGAAGGGGCGGCCTTCAAGGGCTTAGAATTTAGCATATAAGCTTACCTAGGTTTAGCTTTCAAAAAAAGAATACCAAAAGAACAAAGCAAATTTGATGATAAAAGTAAATTGAAAAGTTGTTTAAAATTGCATGACCTATCTGTATCATGAAAGTTTAATTTCGACTAGACTGTCCCTTTAATGTTTAATGGGGTTCACATGTTCCAGATAATGATGTACTAGGGCACTAAGCATTTACGGTGAAGGTACCTTTTTGAATGTCAGCTTACTGATATAGTGTAATTAATGACCATACATTTCAAAAATGATTTATAAAATAACCGTAGAACTTTCAGATTTTGTTATGCTGAATATCATCAGTTTTATGGCAGTAGATACAAATCTTCGCAACAAAAAATGCTTTTTGAAATGCAAAAAAGCTACAAATATTTGGATGAGGAGGATCAAGCAGTGTTAAAATGACACCCTTCTTTGACCTAAATTGCTCCAATTTATACACAAGCTTTTGGAACCCTGCATCTGCTCTGACAATGTTGTAGCAAAGTGCCAAAATGATCAATTGCAAGCAAGCTAGCCTGGTTTTGAACTATAGCCAACCAAGCTGTTTATTACTACACCATATGAGAAAAGTATGCAAAACTATTGTTCCCATTCCAGCTCTGCAAGGACATGATACTGGTGTAGCCAAGATCTGGAAACTTTCTGTCAGACAGCACTGGCCTACACAAAACAGTACATACTGACAATAGTTTATTGCACAAGGCATATGCTACAAACAGATCTTTCTGATTAGAAATATAGAAGGTGGTGTCATGGCAAGAATTTTTTTTTTTTTTAATAAGTGATAACAGACCAATATATCATAAACACACTAAGGCATTCTCACAAAAGAAATTACACTTCATAAAGCCAGATTACTACATAATTAAATATGCTGATTTTTTTTGTATGTTCTAGCCAAAAAATGAATTTATTCAGTTTGACAAAGATGGGAAAATTTAAGACAACTCATAGGTTAAAAGGTCCACTCTAAAAGCATGGCATTGGATAGATATATAATAATAGAGGTTAACAATCCGATATGAGCAATTGACTATCTGACACGTGCCAATTGAAATATGTTATAAGGTCTTAAAAGGACATATTAAGTGAAGCATTTATATGTAAAGCGTTTAAGTTGATGGTTCTTACAAGTAACATTTACTTATATGCATAGAAATATTGGTTCTAACCACATCTTACAGACCTATGAGACATTTTGGACTGCCTTGCCTCTGACGCGCACTATTGCGCAATTTCAAACACAGAACTTTTCTATATCTTCGATATATAGGGAACTGATAAACACTAAAGTTTCTGTCATGGTATCACACCTTTTTAACACATGGAATAGGAGACTACCTACACTATCCTCTGAGAAAATCATATTAAGATAGCCTTACCTTTACATGGTCGGCGACACTAGTAGCCGACCTTAGAGAATCACAGATACGGGTTATTTACCAAGACTATCTTACACCTGGGAGATTGAGCAAATGGAGAAAAGACTTCTCCAATATCTGTGGTAAATGCTCCTACCCAAACCCTGACTTTTTGCATTATATATGGTATTGCCCCAAAGTTCGCAGATTCTGGAACCAGGTATCTTTCTGGCTCTCCAGGATCACAACCACCCCCATCACACTTACGCTCATACAAGTGCTATTCCTAGAACCGATGCCTGTCTCAAGACAAGACAAAAAAATCCTTACTAATATTATTCTCTTGGCAAGGAAATGTATTTTTTACAAATGGCTTCATAGAGAAGCTCCCACTATTGGGCTTTTGAAACAAAGACTACTTAAATCTTTGTTATATGAACAATATGATACTTTATTTGATGTTAATGTGAGAGTAGCTTGGTTCATTGTAAAATGGAGACCCTTCCTGAAGTCCTTAGATCTTCCAACTCAGAGACAGATTCTTTATCCATTCAGAAATACTATATATATGTTAGAAGCGAACCTAAGGGGTGAATGGAATATATGGCCAGGGGGGTGGAGGTCTGGAAGGGAAACTGGAAATGTATGACTTGACTATTACAAGCTTGATGATGTCTAATAACTCATTTTATTTTCTTATGTTTAGAAATGTCACCTACTGCCATGCATCGCAAACTTTGGTCTAACGTCACTTTATTATATTATTGTTATTGTTGGGTTTTTTTAATTGTTTTTCTTTGTTTGTTTTTGGTTTCATGATTGTTCTCACTGTAATAGAAGAAAAGAATCCCATCCTGGGGGTTTATATACCACCTAGGGTGTTGTAACTATCAAAAGTTTATGTTTAAAAATTATGTAAAACTGTTCAATGGGTAATATCACTAGGGTCTGCCCCTTCTGTGTGATGGGCTTTCCTAGGAACTCTACCAGCTGCTGACTGTGGTTGTAATTTCTCTTGTAAGGTGTATCCAGTCCACGGATCATCCATTACTTCTCCTTCCCAACAGGAAGCTGCAAGAGGATCACCCACAGCAGAGCTGTCTATATAGCTCCTCCTCTAACTGCCACTCCCAGTCATTCTCTTGCAGCTCTCGACAAGAAAGGAAGTAGCTAGAGATGTGGTGTTTTTATTTAGTTTATCTTCAATCAAAAGTTTGTTATTTTCAAATGGTACCGGAGTTGTACTATTTTAGCCTCAGGCAGAAAGTAGAAGAAGAGTCTGCCTGTGGTCTTTGATGATCTTAGCAGGTTGTAACTAAGATCCATTGCTGTTCTCACACATAACTGAAGAGAGAGGTAACTTCAGCTGGGGGAATGGCGTGCAGGGTCTCCTGCTATGAGGTATGTGCAGTTTAAATTTTTCTAGAGAAATGAATATGCTAGAAAATGCTGTTAATACCGGATTTATTTAAGGTAAGCCTGATTACAGTGATTTAATAACAACTAGTATCATGCTTGCTGTAAAAGGTAATATTCTTATTACTTTCTCACATTACTGAAAAATAAAACGTTTGCTGGAAGTGTTTAAACGTTTTTTTATACATATTGGTGATAAAACTTTATTGGGGCCCAGTTTTTTCCACATGGCTGGCTAGATTTTGACTAGGGATAGTTTTGTTAGGCCCTCTCACTGTGAATACAGGTTGGGAGGGGCCTATTTTCGCGCCTAAATGCGCATTAGATTTTGCAGCTTGAGACATCCAGTTTCCCTGAAGGAGTCCCCTGAACACTTAGGACCTCTCTAAAGGGTTTTTGTGCCTTTCAAAGTCGTTATATGGGCAGGTAGGGCCACAGCAAAGCTGTGGCAGTTTGTTGTGACTGTTGAAAAACATTTATATAGTTTTTTTGATCCGGTTTTGAAACTAAGGGGTTAATCATCCATTTGCAAGTGGGTGCAATGCTCTGTTAGTCTATTATACACACTGTAAAAATTTTGTAAGATTTACTGCTTTTTATCACTGTTTTTCAATTTCTGACAAAATTTGTTTCTCTTATAGGCACAGTACCCTTTTTATTTTTTGCTTGTTTACATTTATCAAAGTGTTTTCCAAGCTTGCTGGTCTCATTGCTAGTCTGTTTAAACATGTCTGACATAGAGGAAACTCCTTGTTCATTATGTTTAGAAGCCATTGTGGAACCCCTCTTAGAATATTTACCAAATGTACTGATTTTACTTTAAGTTATAAAGATCATATTCTGTCTTTAAAAGATTTATCACCAGAGGGAACTGACAAGGGGGAAGTTATGCCGACTAACTCGCCCCACGTGTCAGAACCTTTGACTCCCGCTCAAGGGACTCCCGCTCAAGAGGCGCAAAGTACATCTAGCGCGCCCATGGCGTTTACTTTACAATACATGGCGGCAGTTATGGATCATACCCTTACAGCGGTATTGTCCAAACTACCAGGGTTACAAGGAAAGCGAGACAGCTCTGGGGCTAGAAAAAATACAGCGCACTCTGACGCTTTAGTAGCTATGTCTGATATTCCCTCACAATATGCAGAAGCTGAGGCAGGAGAGCTTCTTTCTGTGGGTGATTTTTCTGACTCAGGGAAGATGCTTCAACCTGATTCTGATATGTCAACATTTAAATTTAAGCTTAAACACCTCCGTGTGTTGCTCAGGGAGGTTTTAGCTACTCTGGATGACTGTGACTCCATTATAGTGCCAGAGAAATTGTGTAGATTGGATAAATACTATGCAGTGCCTGTTTACACTGATGTTTTTCCAATACCTAAAAGGTTTTCAGAAATTATTACTAAGGAATGGGATAGACCAGGTGTACCGTTCTCTCCCCCTCCTATTTTTAAGAAAATGTTTCCAATAGATGCCGCTACACGGGACTTATGGCAAACGGTCCCTAAGGTGGAGGGAGCAGTTTCTACCCTAGCTAAGCGTACAACTATCCCCGTCGAGGACAGTTGTGCTTTCCTAGATCAAATGGATAAAAAGTTAGAGGGTTACCTTAAGAAAATGTTTATTCAACAAGGTTTTATTCTCCAGCCTCTTGCATGCATTGCCCCGGTCACTGCTGCTGCGGCCTTCTGGTTTGAGTCTCTGGAAGAGGCCTTACAGGTAGAAATATATGATATACTTGACAAGCTTAAAGCGCTTAAGCTAGCCAATTCATTTGTTTCTGACGCCGTTGTTCATTTAACTAAACTAACAGCTAAGAACTCAGGTTTTGCTATTCAGGCGCGTAGGGCGCTATGGCTTAAATCCTGGTCAGCTGACGTTACTTCAAAGTCTAAGCTTCTCAATATTCCCTTCAAGGGGCAGACCCTATTCGGGCCTGGACTGAAGGAGATCATTTCTGATATTACTGGAGGAAAAGGTCATGCCATTCCTCAGGATAGGTCTAACAAATTAAGGACCAAACAAGAGTGCGACGAGTGCGGCATCTTCTTCCTCTAATACAAAACAAGAGGGAAATTTTGCCCAGTCCAAGCCTGTCTTGAGACCTAACCAGGCTTGGAACAAAGGTAAACAGGCCAAGAAGCCTGCTGCTGCCTCTAAGACAGCATGAAAGATTGGCCCCCGACCGGTAACGGATCTAGTAGGGGGCTCTCTCTTCGCCCAGGCTTGGGCAAGAGACGTCCAGGATCCCTGGGCGTTGGAAATTGTATCCCAGGGATATCTTCTGGACTTCAAAGCTTCTTCCCCAAATGGAAGATTTCACCTTTCACAATTATCTGCAGACCAGATAAAGAGAGAGGCATTCTTACATTGTGTTCAAGACCTCCTAGTTATGGGAGTGATCCACCCAGTTCCAAAGGAGGAACAGGGGCAAGGATTCTATTCAAATCTATTTGTGGTTCCCAAGAAAGAGGGAACCTTCAGACCAATCTTAGATCTCAAGATCCTAAACAAATTTCTCAGGGTCCCATCTTTCAAGATGGAGACTATTCGAACCATCCTACCTATGATCCAGGAGGGTCAATACATGACTACCGTGGACTTAAAGGATGCTTATCTTCACATTCCGATACACAAAGATCATCATCGGTTTCTCAGGTTCGCCTTCCTAGACAGGCATTACCAGTTTGTGGCTCTTCCCTTTGGGTTAGCTACGACACCAAGAATCTTTACGAAGGTTCTGGGGTCACTTCTGGCGGTCCTAAGGCCGCGGGGCATAGCAGTAGCCCCTTACTTAGACAACATTCTGATACAGGCGTCGAATTTCCAAATTGCCTTGTCCCATACGGACATTGTTCTGGCATTCCTGAGGTCTCATGGGTGGAAAGTGAACGAAAAGAAGAGTTCTCTATCCCCTCTCACAAGAGTTTCCTTCCTGGGAACTCTGATAGATTCTGTAGAAATGAGAATTTACCTGACAGAGGCCAGGTTGTCAAAACTTCTAAATTCCTGCCGTGTTCTTTATTCTACTTCTCGCCCTTCAGTGGCTCAGTGTATGGAAGTAATCGGCTTAATGGTAGCGGCAATGGACATAGTGCCGTTTACCCGCCTACATCTCAGACCGCTGCAACTCTGCATGCTCAGTCAGTGGAATGGGGATTACACAGATTTGTCCCCTCTACTAAATCTGGATCAAGAGACCAGGGATTCTCTTCTCTGGTGGCTATCTCGAGTCCATCTGTCCAAAGGTATGACCTTCCGCAGGCCAGATTGGACAATAGTAACAACAGATGCCAGCCTTCTGGGCTGGGGGGCAGTCTGGAACTCTCTGAAGGCTCAGGGGTCATGGACTCAGGAGGAGGCTCTCCTTCCGATAAACATTCTAGAACTAAGATATTCAATGCTCTTCAGGCTTGGCCTCAGCTAGCGGCAGTGAGGTTCATCAGATTTCAGTCGGACAACATCACGACTGTAGCTTACATCAACCATCAAGGGGGAACAAGGAGTTCCCTAGCGATGTTGGAGGTTTCAAAGATAATTCATTGGGCAGAGATTCACTCTTGCCACCTATCAGCTATCCATATCCCAGGAGTAGAGAACTGGGAGGCGGATTTTCTAAGTCGACAGACTTTTCATCCGGGGGAGTGGGAGCTCCATCCGGAGGTGTTTGCACAGTTGATTCAACGTTGGGGCAAACCAGAACTGGATCCCATGGCGTCTCGCCAGAACGCCAAGCTTCCTTGTTACGGATCCAGGTCCAGGGATCCCAAGGCAGCGCTGATAGATGCCCTAGCAGCGCCTTAGTCCTCCAACCTGGCTTATGTGTTTCCACCGTTTCCTCTGCTTCCTCGTCTGATTGCCAAGGTCAAGCAGGAGAGAGCATCAGTGATTTTGATAGCACCTGCGTGGCCACGCAGGACTTGGCATGCAGATCTGGTGGACATGTCATCCTTTCCACCATGGACTCCGCCTCTGAGGCAGGACCTTCTACTTCAGGGTCCTTTCAACCATCCAAATCTAATTTCTCTGCGGCTGAATGCTTGGAGATTGAACGCTTGATTTTATCAAAGCGTGGTTTCTCCGAGTCGGTCATTGATACCTTAATACAGGCGCGAAAGCCTGTCACCAGGAAAATCTATCATAAGATATGGTGCAAATATCTTCATTGGTGTGAATCCAAGGGTTACTCATGGAGTAAGGTCAGGATTCCAAAGATATTATCTTTTCTCCAAGATGGATTGGAGAAGGGTTTGTCAGCAAGTTCCTTAAAGGGACAGATTTCTGCTCTGTCTATTCTTTTGCACAAACGTCTGGCTGAGGTTCAAGACGTGCAGGCGTTTTGTCAGGCTTTAGTCAGAATTAAGCCTGTGTTTAAACCTGTTGCTCCGCCTTGGAGTTTAAATTTAGTTCTTAAGGTTCTTCAAGGGGTTCCGTTTGAACCTTTGCATTCCATAGATATTAAGCTCTTATCTTGGAAAGTTTTGTTTTTAGTAGCTATCTCCTCGGATCGAAGAGTTTCGGAGTTATCTGCTTTACAATGTGATTCTCCTTATCTCATTTTTCATTTCAATAAGGTAGTGTTACGTACCAAACCTGGTTTTCTACCTAAGGTGGTATCTAATAAAAATATCAATCAGGAGATTGTTGTACCGTCACTGTGTCCTAATCCTTCTTCAAAGAAGGAACGTCTTTTACACAATCTTGACGTGGTTCGTGCTTTAAAGTTTTATTTACAAGCTACTAAAGATTTTCGTCAAACATCTGCATTGTTTGTTGTCTACTCTGGACAGAGGAGAGGCAAAAAAGGCTTCGGCAACTTCTCTTTCTTTTTGGCTAAGGAGTATAATACGCTTAGCTTATGAGACTTCTGGCCAGCAGCCTCCTGAAAGGATTACAGCTCATTCTACTAGAGCGGTAGCTTCCACATGGGCTTTTAAGAATGAGGCTTCTGTTGAACAGATTTGTAAGGCGGCAACTTGGTCTTCGCTTCATACTTTTTCAAAATTCTATAAATTTGATACTTTTGCTTCTTAGAAGGCTATTTTTGGGAGAAAGGTTTTGCAGGCAGTGGTGCCGTTTAAGCACCTGCCTTGTCCCTCCCTTCATCCGTGTCCTATAGCTTTGGAATTGGTATCCCACAAGTAATGGATGATCCGTGGACTGGATACACCTTACAAGAGAAAACAAAATTTATGCTTACCTGATAAATTTATTTCTCTTGTGGTGTATCCAGTCCACGGCCCGCCCTGTCATTTTAAGGCAGGTGTGTTTTATTTTTAAACTACAGTCACCACTGCACCCTATGGTTTCTCCTTTCTCTTGCTTGTCTTCGGTCGAATGACTGGTAGTGGCAGTTAGAGGAGGAGCTATATAGACAGCTCTGCTGTGGGTGATCCTCTTGCAGCTTCCTGTTGGGAAGGAGAATATCCCACAAGTAATGGATGATCCGTGGACTGGATACACCACAAGAGAAATAAATTTATCAGGTAAGCATAAATTTTGTTTTTCACTTATACTCAAGTGTATGATCAAGTAGATGGACTGTCGTAGCCAAGTATGTTGGAAAATGTCTTTGCTTACCTGTTGATAATAAAAATAAAAGTTTAAAAAAAAAAAAAGAAATATTGGTTCTGATTTCAAATGGGAATTCACTTATGTCTGGGAGATGCATTTATATGGCTAATAAAAAAATCATATGGATTAACGCTAAGAGTGCTGATTTCCCTTACTTTTTTGGAAAGAGGTTTAATCATAGCCCTTACACTTATCTCTCTATTTTATAGTTAAAAATTAATTTGAGGATCTGCACCAATATCCTTTGAATAAGGTAATTAATATATAACCATTTTTCTATGGATTAAAGAATAGTATTAGTATACATACACACACCTTACGGGTAAAGTCAGATATCCGGGTAATAAAACGGAAATTATCCAAGTGGCTGTGGGTAAAGCCTGATGGACTGTAATTCCCCCATCTACACTATTTTTTTTGCCTTAGGCTGGGGGTTTGAAGGTGGGTGGCCCGCGGATACTCTGGCATTCACCCCAAGTGAACCCTGGGGAATGATTTGGAGGCTAAAAAGATAGTGAAGATGGGGGAATTAAAGTGCATCGTATATATGTTTGATGCAGTGACTCAATGAAGCTCTTGCACTCTGAGGAGATTTATGATTCTACATCACTTTACTCACAGCCGATTGGGTAATGTCCGTTTTATCCAGATTATAAATATGAAAACATTTAGAAATATTTCTTCTATGACGAATATCTGTTCACATGCCAGTTCACAAAGATCACTGCACATATATATATATATATATATATATATATATGCACATGATAAATGTGTCAAATGTATCAGTATTATAGTAAATTCACAGTACGTTTGTGAAATATGCTAAGCATTCTATATCATATGTTTGAGACAAATTAGATGAAAACATACCATATCATAAACAGTAAATATGGTATAAATTTTGTTATAGGGCAATAAATTAAATGAAAACTGTTCTGTAAAAATAAAAACACTCTATTATACTGGATGATTTTATTTGTTAAACAAATTGGTTTCTTTAACCCATGCAAAGGGCTTAAGTACATTGTCAAATTTGCTTTCCTGTACAACTCAAGATGAGGCTACAGCTAGTGGGCAAAATAAAGAATTTTATTTTTACAGTAGACCATCCTTTTAAGAAAGTACTGTAGAGTATTCAATAATGTAGTTAACAAAAAGAAAAATTATATACAAGAATAATATATATATATATATATATATATATATATATATATATATATATATATATATAATCGGTAATTTGTAGAGCGCCAACAGATTCTGCAGCACTATATATATACATATATATATATATATATATATATATATATATATATATATATATATATATACTTATATATATATATATATATATATATTTTTTTTTTTTTACGCATTACAGAATTTCATACGGCCGCTTAAAAAACTCCCCAGACCTTATATATATTTTATTCCCAGAGTTGATGTTAGTGGAGTCGCTGAATGTTGTTTCTGCTTTATGCTAAGTTAAAGAGTTGGTTTATTAGTGTAAATGACTATGTCCTTTGAATTGCCTCATCAGTAAGATTAATTTATTTTGTTTTAATTAGGTCCCTGCGGCTAACACTAGCTGGTAGCATTAGCATGTCCTGTATCGAAAGTGGAGCTTAGAGACTTCGTACAGGCTTCAGTCACATTTATGTGCCCATAGTAGCAGCATCAAACCAGGATGTAGGCAAGCAATAATTAATGGTGTTGAATTATTCACAGGCAAATTCCTTTTGAAATAAGATGAATGTCGGCACCTCTTAATGATACTGTGATGTGGACACAAGTCGCTGGATTTAATAAAGCTAGATGGTCACAAGAGAATAGTTACCTTTTCATTAGCCCGGTTCAGGTCTGCGATCAGAACATCAACATTCTCCTGCAAGACTGCGCAGAGCTCCGGCCAGGAGAATTTACCCAGCATATTTTCTGGCTGTTTTATTATCACACAGCCTGCGAGCAACCGTTGGTATAAGCTATAAAGGAAAGTTAGCTTCTCCTAAAACAGAAAAAAAGAGAGGTTAGCAATGTTTCAAATAAAACAAAAAATACCAAGAGAACAAAACAAATTGAATAATGTAAGTACATTGGAAAGTTGTTTAAAATTGTATGCTCTATCTGAATCATGAAAAAATGTTTAAGGGTTTCATATCCCTTTTATGATCCTTATTGCTCTTTATATACAGTCGCACATTACATACTATGCTGATAACAGAAATGAAAAAGTAAAATAAACAAGGAAGGCAAAGTCATGAGTTGCTACTCCTGACTGGTTTGTTGAGCAACAATGTTTTTTTTTCAGTTTTAAATATTTCTTTTATTTTATAACAATGATGTATTTTACCAGAGTCTTATATGATCATCTATTTATTTCCTTTCAGTCAGTTCTTTTCACAACAATTTGTTTGTCCTAAAACTTTCCTTCTCTTGTATTTTAGGCAGTTGTTCATAGTTTTGCATCCCCAAGGTGCGTTTATTAGTTACCACTATAATCCTTCAAAATGTGGTACACAGATATACCTGGGATTACTACAGATTTATTAAAAAGGACAGCAAAGTCAAAAAATAATTTTCATGCTTTAGATAGAGCATGCAATTTTATAATCAAATTTGCTTTGTTCTCTGGTTATTCTTTGTTGAAGATTAAACATAGGTAGGCTGATAGGATTTAAGGATTATGCACATGTGTATATCAGCAGTGTTTGTAGCTATGCATAACATTGCTTTAAACCAATGTTGAAAACACTGTAACCAGATGGCTAAAGTAAACTTTAAAGTTAATTGGAAAGTTGTTTAAAATGTCATGCTCTATAAAATCAATTGAGTTTTAATTTTGACTTTACTGTCCATTTAACAGGGCATGTAATGCCTACATTTTGCATCACGCAGTCAAGTAAGATGCTTTGCATTTCAATCCATCAGTTTTTAAAAATTACACTTTACTTTCACTTTGATCAAGCAGTCAGGAAGATTGACAGTTTTATACCATATGTTACTTTAAAGGAAAACTGAACCCCGCACACCAGCAGCTCCATACAAACACAGCTTACATGGACTTTCTTTATTCAGATACTAAAAATCCACATTTGCATAACATAGTCGCCAATTGTCCCTTTTTTCCAGGGACAGTCACGTTTTTTGGCTTCCTGCCCCTGCCTTTCAAGCTTGTCCCTTGTTCAATTCAGTCGATATATAGTTTATGAATATTGTGTGCATTTAGGTAAGGGGAAGCCATGATTTGTGATATACAATACCAGTGAGGGTAGGAGGCAAGGCATGATGAAGCAAGGCAGCTCAATAGTGCTGCACAGTTTTGAACATGTTTAATTTCCCCCATGTATAAAATGAATGTTTGTTTAGCAGGGGCTTAACACATATGTCTTTTCATGTGCTGGGAATGGAATTCACAGAACATACTAAAAATCCAGATTTACTGGGGCATTTCTGGGTCTATTAACATATTGCCAGCAATCACTACAGCAGCTAAGATAGCAGCATGAATAGTTACCTCACTTGTGAAACTTTAAATAGTGTCTTAGCAAGTGCTCAACATATCTGCATATATAGTTCTCAGCAGCCCCAAAGAAACCAGCATTTTTTCTTTCAAGATTCAGAAGGAGCATTCAATTTTAAAAAACTTTCCAATTTACTTCTATTATCTAATATGCTCAGTAGCTGCTGATTGGTGGCTGCACATAGATGCCTCGTGTTATTGGCTCCCCATGTGCATTGCTATTTCTTTAACAAAGGATACCAAAATAATGGAGCAAATTAGATAGAGTAAATTAGAAAGTTGTTTAAAACTGTATAACTTTTTTTGTGCTTGTTTTGGGGTTGATTGGAGTGGGCGGAGCTATGCAAACCATTCATGGACATGACTCTGCTGCTAAGTGTCCATGGAAAAAAAATGTCAAATGTTGGCAATTATGACACAGTTGAAGAGACATTCTGGTGGTATTGTTGCAATATGCTTCAGTTTGAATAGTGATAACTTTTAAGATACACATGACTGTCATAGATGGCATATCCCGCATTTCTTAGCTGTTTTTGCTCCACATGACCTCATACATTGTGAAAACTTTTAGCTGAGGCATTAATAGAAGCATAAATCTAGACGGAAGCTAAGCCTACATTTCAGAAAGACGACATGATAGGTGTGCCTTCTGGCTCCTAATTCATTCAGTCAGCCATATGCATATCCCAGTCATTCTTGAATTCCTTCACAGTATTTCTACTTACTACCTCTATTAAAAGTCTATTTAATAAATCAATCTGTTAGAAAAACACAATAGATAGAGGCACCAATGGTGCAGATCAAATGGTGAATCTTGATGGCTTACAATAAAAGGAGAACACAGGGTAGTCACATGTAGGAAAGGCAATCAATCATGCCCATAGAGACAGGCTGGATTTCTGCAGCAGTCCAGCTAGCTGATTAATATTCGAAACACAGCTCCAGGATACAGGAAATCATCAAGCACAGTGTACACATTAAAACGGTAGGTTTATATGCAGGATACCAGGATCAGGGTCAAGCCCAAGAGGTAGCGTAGCTCCAAGGTATACTAAGCACTCAGAGTTGGTTAAAAATAAAAACAAATTTATTTAAAATTGTAAAAGACACAACTCATATTTGTGCCAGTAAAAACTTGGACAAAAATAGAGAAACAATGCAACGCGTTTCTGAGTAAAACTTTTTCATCAGGCAGTTTTACTGAGAAATGCGTTGCATTGTTTCTCTATTTTTGTCCAAGTTTTTACTGGCACACATATGAGTTGTGTCTTTTACAATTTTAAATAAATTTGTTTTTATTTTTAACCAACTCTAAGTGCTTAGTACAGTGATTTTTAACCTTTTTTTTGCCGTGGCACACTTTTTTACATTAAAAAATCCTGTGGCACACCAACATCCCAAAATTTTAAAAAAAATCACACATTGTAGCATAATACAGCATATATATATACACATACACACAAACACACACACACTGTATGTATTGTGCTGTTATGCCATGCCTCCTACAAACTACCCCTGCACTGGGAGTAAAAAACAAGCAAAGTTTAAAAAATATGTCACACTGTTGTCAGTCTGCCGTGGCACACCTGAGGATCTCTCATGGCACACTAGTGTGCCACGGCACACTGGTTGAAAAACACTGGCTTAGTATACCTTGGAGCTACGCTACCTCTTGGGCTTGACCCTGATCCTGGTATCCTGCATATACACCTACCGGTTTAGTGTGTACACTGTGCTTGATGATTTCCTGTATCCTGGAGCTGTGTTTCGAATATTAATCAGCTAGCTGGACTGCTGCAGAAATCCAGCCTGTCTCTATGGGCATGATTGATTGCCTTTCCTACATGTGAGTACCCTGTGTTCTCCTTTTAGTGTAAGCCATCAAGATTCACCATTTGATCTGCACCATTGGCGCCTCTATCTATTGTGTTTTTCTAACAGATTGCTTTCCCCTGGTTGAAGTTAGAGAGCTGCCTGCTGTACCTCATCACATCACGTCTGCATCTATTTCCTTTATGGGACTTTTTCGAGTTGCATACCTGGACTTTATACCTATACTTGTGGATTGGTGGTAACTTTCCACTCAGTACAATTATATGTGGCAGATTTGTTTTATATATATATATTTTTTTTTTTGTGCACCAATATTGCTCTTAATCTTTTTTATATATAACACTGTTCATGCTTAGAAGTATCTGGATGTGTATGGTATCTAGCGCCTCCTAGAAGATGTCAGGGAGCATTTGATGTTCTGTCTGCCTTGATATCTTCTTTTATTTAATAAATCAGCCATCCTTTCTGTAAAAAAATAAAATACTTAACCTACTACTACACTCAAGTTGGAATCATGAACCCTTGATCTTTTGGTGAAATTTTTGTGATAAATAATAATAAATGCAACTTTATAAAACCCATTAGCATACTTGAAAGTTTCTATTCTATCGTACAGTCTATCCTTCAGAGTTTTACTTTTGTACTGTTTACCATTTATGAAGAACTTCTTTGATCATTTTCTAGTATAATTTACTGTTTAAAAGGATAGAAAAGTCAAATTGAAATGAGCATGGGTGCATTTCAATGTTATATAGGAGTATTTTTGCAATATACTTCCATTAGCAAAATGCTTATATTAAAAGTTATTAATGTTTCAATGGTATACACACACATAGGACTAGAGGATCAGGATTCAAACAGCATGTCTGCTCAGAGAACGGATGGTGGTTTGTATTGCATCAGTGAAGACTTAAAGGAGCACTCAAGTCAAAAATAAACTTTCATGATTCAGATAAGAGCATACAATGTTAAACAATTTGAAACAACTTTCCAATTCATTTCCATTATGTAAATGAGCAGTTTTTTTAAATGCACAATTTCTGAGGCACCAGCTCCTACTGAGCATGTGCAAAATTCACAGGATATACGTATTTGCATTTTGTAATTGGCAGATGGCTGTCACATGATACATTAGGAAGGAAAATGTAACTAACAGACATTTGTCAGAAAGAAAACAAAAATCTACTATTCATTTGAAATTCAAAATAAGTGCTTTTGCATTTTCTCTTTATTATGCATTTATTGAATATGGGCTAGATTACAAGTAGAGCGCTAATTTATTGCTTGCCCGCCCGCAAACGGCACTGAAAAGTGCTTTTACATAGCAATCTATGGGAACTGTATATTTATATGTTATATATGTATATACACATATTAATACACACACACACATATAGTATATATATATATATATATATATATATATATATATATATATATATATATATAATCATAATAATTTACAATTTGCTGCTCATCGTTGTGCTACTTATCCCCTTTTGCTGCGATATTTCTCATGCTGTGTCTCACGGTATGAGAACATGGCTCCCATTAGAGTATATGGAAGCACGCTCTCATGAGCGCAATGCTTCGCAACAATGTGAACGCGAGCTCGCGTTAGCATTGCTGTCAACTTGTAATACCAGCGCTTATTAGCGTGCACTGGAATTTCATTTTTTACGTGAACCGCATATCTAATTCAAGTATCAAAAATAGGCCTTCAATCAAGACCTGATTTCTAATCATACGTCTATGGGGTGATAAGTAAATAATAAACAAAACTCACAATAAAAATAAATAATTAACAATATCAAAATCTTACAAAAATATGTAGACTCCAGAGAGAAGCAAAACAATAACTGACACACCTGAAAGTAAAGATTGTTATTTTTTATCAGTTAATTATAAATCAAAATGCAGAATGATTACCCATATATTTGTGAAAACCAAAAGACAGTATTATTTTATGTGGAGTTAACAAATGCCAATTTATACTTAAAAAATTATTACTGTATGCATACTTCTAGAACCAAGGATAATTCATCTTAAATGGGGTTCATAGTTTAATTGGTGATAGGGTAGAAATATTTGCAGGTCTTTATTAGCAATTCGATGAATAAGGCTATATAAATTCTCATAGCAAAAACAGATGAGAAATAAGTTTTTTGGGGGAAAAAATGATATCGTAATATCCTTGAGTCAGGAAAAAATACCTGTTAGTTAATCTGCAAGAATTTTGGTTGAAAAACTGACTATTCCTATATGCCCAGTGATTCCAGTGGGAAAAATGTGTAAAGACATATAATAAAACACAGCAATAAACAACCCCCTATGTGAACACACAACAAGATCAGTTGTCCTGGCCTAGGCTCAGAAATGAAGGCTGACTCTTGGAACGATGCCCTTAAATCATCCAAAAAAATCAAAACAAACAAACCTAAGCTTTCAACGTCTGTTGAAACAGACAATAATATATTGGTGAATTTTAAAAATCTAAGGTTTGATCCGAATCCTGTTCAGCATTATCACACAGTAGAACACATAACTTAGAACAGAATGGCCTCCAGCCACAGTCCAATCAAAGATTCCCTAAATTACAGAATTTGATGAGTAGATATTCTGTTTCTTTCTAAAGTTTTTCTTATTTCTGTTCTACTGCTTTTCCTTATAAAGATGATAGATTTGCCTAGTTTTTCAGACTCAAATGATTATTATATCAAAAGCCTCACAGAGTGAATAGCTACAAAAATGTTGTGATAAAGCAATATGTTTGTTTTTATTATATTTTTTTTTCTGTGTGTGTGTGGAGCTTCACTAGCTAGTTATAAAAGGGCAATACTTATCTCTAGGAATGTTCAATGAGTGAAAAAAATATAAAGCTCTTATTTTTTTTTTTTTAAAGAACGGAGAATATTTTGTGCTCCAAATATTGGTTAACAGATGTCACCTGCTTATTCACAGACGTTCAGAAAATGTACAGCAAGCAAAACATTCAGTACAATAATTCAGCCTGTCGCCATTACGTCCTTTTTGCTTGGACTATGATAATCCAAGCATGGTAATCATCCATTTGGCATTAAGATAGGAATGCCATGAACCAGGATCAATTCACACATGTTGAACCCAACCACAAGGCTGTAGACATGCTGACTTTACAATCCAGTCAGGCTTCTAGTTTCCTCTACTTTAATCATTATCTGATGCCTAGAACTATTCCAGCTGCTTCACGTGGATGCAATTTAAAAGTCCGCACTTACAAGCAACACAGAAAGAATATTTCCTTTCTGCTCATTTCAACCATTTTAAATCAATTAGTCTGAAGTAAAGTGCACTGTAAACAAATGTACATCAGGATTACCCAAATAAATTAGCTTTCCCATAGTAATTGGGAAGATGTATTATCAATGAGTGGAGATCCCATGTCTTGTATTGTTGATATTCCATGTAGGTTAATACAAATTGTCCAGATTTCAGCAAAGGATAACAAAATAATGAAGCAAATTTGATAATAGAAGTAAATTGGAAAGTAGTTTAAAATTTGATGTTCTGTCTAAATCATGAAAGAACATTTGGAGGTTTCCTCTCCTTTTAAAGTGTAGAGATTTGTAATTAAAGGAATATTTTGTTGTATGTGCCTAGTGTATATTTTTACAACTAAGCACTGTGTTGCAGAAGATATGCATGAAACATACAAGTTTCAAAAGATTATATGTAAAGAAACTGCTTTGTGACCACCATTTGCATTGTTTTAGAGCCCAGGAACACCGTCCTGCCCAGGGCCGGCGATTGTGTAAGGCAGACTAGGCAGTCGCCTTAGTGTGCCCACAGCAGGGGGGCGCCGGATCTGCAGCTGCCTAGCTGCCGGTGAGTGAAAAAATTATTTGCGCACACTCGCACAGCACAGGACATCCTGCGGGTGCAGCGCTACTGAGCTCATATGATCAGATCATTCATGCCAAGTGCAGGGGAGAGCGTGATTGTGAAGCTTACTTGTTTCCTACCAGGTACTACTACACCTAGTCTGGCAGATCTAACCCAGGCTGTCTACATGTGGAGGATGCATGTGAGACAGTCAGTAAAAGAGAGACTCTGTGCGGCGCGCCACGTGACGTGCGTCAGTCAGTGATTTGGAGGTGTGGCGACCATGGACTAGAGACATGGGTGGAGAGGGGAGGGAGCCAGGCTGCCAGCCAAGCCGAGTCATGCTGAGAGTCTGACTGAGAGGGAAATGTCACGTTGTGTGGATGCTAGGGTGCCTCGGCTCGTTACTGACACAGTAACAGACAGTCACTGCTGTCCATCCACATTTTGAGCCATGTGAGCGTGAGAGACGCCCGCCCAGTGCAGATGGTCTGGTACTTGATGCTGGAAGGAACTTCATTGGAAGGAGTGAGAGGTAGGTGTCATGGTTGTGACGGTTGCCTCTCTAAATGTGTTTATGAATATGTGCATTTGTATGTGTAAAGGTGTTTGTGTAAAATGTGTGTGTGTGTGTGTGTGTGTGTGTGTAAAATGCATGTAACTGTGTATGTGTGTGTGTGTGTGTGTAAAATGCATGTAACTGTGTATGTGTGTGTGTAAAATGTGTGCGTGTAAATGTGTAACTGTGTGTGTGTGTGTGTGTAAATGTGTAACTGTGTGTAAATGTATGTGTGTAACTGTGTGTAAATGTATGTGTGTAAATGTGTGCGTGTAAAATGTGTAGGTGTGTGTGTGTAAAATGTATAAGTGTGTGTGTGTGTGTGTGTGTGTGTGTGTGTGTGTGTGTGTGTGTGTGTGTGAATTTTCACCCACAACAGTAATCCCTAACTTTCCTTCTTTTGTTAGGACATTAACTTTCTCTATTTCCCCATTGCTACAAATCCCATGTGTGTGTGTATATATATATATATATATATATATATATATATATATATATATATATATATATATATATATATATATATATATATACTGTATGTATATATATACTGTATGTATATATATACTTTATGTATATGTATATGTATATATATATATATATATACATACACACATATATATACACATATATAAACTGTATGTATATATGTATTCTGTATGTGTATATATATATATATATATATATATATATATATATATATATATATATATATATATATATATATATATATACACACACATACATACAACCACTGTCTGATTTGAATTTAGCACCAATAAGCAAGCACTGCCCAGGTGCTGAATCAAAAATGGGCCAGCTCCTAAGCTGACATTCCTGCCTTTTAAATATAGATACCAAGATAACAAATACAATTTGATAATAGGAGGTAATTAAAAAGTTGCATATCCCTTTAACTAGGATGGTATGTAATTGGGGGGCGCAAAATGTATTTTTGCCTGTGTGGCCAAAAATCCTAGCACCGGCCCTGGTCCTGCCCAAAAGAATCTTAAATATGTTTATCTAGTCTATTGTACCCAGTTATGGACAGATAAAAAAGAGCTCCTGCGACACACATTTGGTGGAACTGCCCTGGTCTAGACGCCTATTGGGTGGAGATTCTCACACACACCTCCAGAGCAATAGGGAAGACAATCCCAAATGACCCCAAAATACTCCTTTTTCTCTCCCTCCCTAGAATTGAGAACAAGGCGCTAAGAGCCTTACTGTTGGTCATGCTCAATAGCGCGAAACTACTCATACCACAGAAATGGAAGACAAGAGCTGCCCCAAATGTAACAGAGTGGAAAAAACAAGTAGATACTCTGATACAACTAGAGAGGTATCACCACATGCAGAGGGGGACCATAGACACCCATGAACTCATGTTGCAGGAGTGGACACAATATAGGGACAAAATCAGATAGCACAGAAACCTTACCAAGATGAGAAATTGTCTGCTTAAACACAACACCACATTAGCTTTTAATAAGACATTATATAACTATGGTTTCAAGGGGCACAAGTGTTCGACACAGGTATACTCACAAGCCACCTTGGCTAACATTGCTATATGTCAACCGAACAAGATTAATATGACATTTGCACTTGTTCTCAATGAGGTTGATTAATGTTGAAGATATCAGTTAATTATAATTTTTATTTTTACAAATGTCCTGTTGATATTACTACTGAGTTTTAGATTTGTTTTAAAATTACATAGGAACATAATGAGAAAAAGAGGACTGAACTTACAATCTCTACTATGCTGCATTTAACTACTGTAACAACTATTTTTTTGGAATGTTTTGTATTGTATGTTTAATACTTTGTCCTCAATAAAAATATTTTTTTTTTTTTAAAAAGAGCTCCTGCACATATCAAGTAATCACTGTATAGCATGTTGTAAGGTCAGGGTTCTTGATCATGCAAACTCCATTCCATTCTTTTTGTTTCTTTTAAACAAATTTTTAATGGGGAATAACATTTTCAGATTAATTCCTCTATTAGAAATCAGTGATTACTGGTTACCCAAGTAGGAACGTTTCCAGTACATGCAGAAAGATATATACCTACTGCACCCTTAGAGGAAAACCAATACTGCAGACGGATCACTGTTAAAACCTCAACTAATTTCATGTGACAGCCTAAGGACTATTTACCACATTGGGAATAAAAGGTGCCAATTTTAGCATCTTCTCGAACACAGAAATTATGAAAACAAAAAATATGTATTATTTAAAAGAAGCATAAATACACAGGTAGATCTACAGCACTCCATAAAGTTTGATTCAGGATGCTTGAGGCTATTGACACATCACAATATGCTTCAGAGCACAGACTTAATTTCAAGACTGCAACGTTTAGAAATACATATGGCTTTAAGCTGTTAAGCTTGTAGCAAGAGCTCTCTAATTTGTGGTGGCAAAATAACTAGATATCCACATGTTTTTTCTGGTTGCTACTTGACTCAATAATTCACACCACATGAAGACCATATTAAAGGATCTCCCAAATGAAAACAGTCCTTATTTGTCTTCATTAAAATCTGTCCCACTGCTCATTTTTCATGCTTAAAGTAATAAAGGGAAAGATTTAGGAATCATTGGCAGAGGTCTACAATCAGATTTTTTTATTAAACACCAGTGAGAGAAGGAATGTAAGGCAAACAGACATAAAGGACAAAGTGTTCATAAAAAATGCCAAAGCTACCTTTACACATCCAGGTTTACTTTCTTTTTATATAATGGTTCTTTTTTGCTTTTTTTAACCTGGGGTGGTTCAGTATTATACAATATACAGTTCCCTATTTTATTTTTATATGTAGTAGTTTTTCAAGATTTAATAATCTATATCTGCATGTTTTTTTTGTTAATTAGTTGTGTGCAATGATAATGGGACATTCTAGAGCATAAAAAAGCATGTTCTAATTGGTGCTGCAAAGGCTGCCGAGCTGAAAATCACTGGTGATTGGCACGGTCACTGCAGCCACCGTTTAGTTGACCTTTTTGTTTTCCTACTCAGGACCACCTGTTTTTTTTGCAGCTCCTGTGCAGGACCTTAACTATGTTTTTAACTCATGAAGCATTGATAGGGCAAAAAGACATGATCTAATGAATTAGAATAGAATGTCCATTTAAAACCTGAAAGTAATTCAGTTATTGCATTAAGGGGATTAATAAACTAGTGTTAAAAAAGGTAATGCTTATATTTTGCATATTTTACAGTTATAGTTTTTGGCACACAGAATTGTCCACTTTCTTTATTCTTTTGTCAAAGATATTGCCATTTAATCAAAGGATGAGTATAAAAGAGACTGAATAGTTATTGTGCATATGCACAGCTATTCAGTGGCTTAAGGGGGGCATGAAACCCAACATTTTTATTTCATGATTCAGATAGAGAACACAATTTTAAACAACTTTCACATTTACTTCTATTATCTAATTTGCTTAATTCCCTTGGTATCCTTTGTTGAAGAAGAAGCAATGTATTACTGGGAGCTAGTTAATGCATTGGGTGAGCCAATAGCATGAGGTATATATGTGCAGCCACCAATCAGCAGCTTCTGAGCCTATCTAGGTATCCTTTAAAAAAAGGATACCAAGAGAACAAAACAAATTAGGTAATAGAAGTAAATTGGAAAGTTGTTCAAAATCACATGCTCTGAATCATGAAAGAAAAAATGTGGGTTTCATACTTCTTTAATGCAGTAATCCCTCAATTTCTACTGCTTACAGCAATAATCAGCCATGAACATATTCCCACTGATTTTAAGGACTTGGGTGAGATCTTTGATTGGCAGTACTGCACTTGCCTCCACATGAGGAAAAAACATAATTTATGCTTACCTGATAAATTCATTTATTTCATAATGGTGAGAGTTCACGAGCCATCATGTGTGGGAATATTCCCCTTCTGACCACTAGGAGGAGGCAAAAAGTCACCCCTTCACACAAGAGCTTTAAATCCGTTCTACTTCCCATGATCTTAAGTCATACATATAGCCAAGTATATGAGAAAAAACAAAAGCAGGAATGATATAGCAGGGCAAAGAAGTGCAAAACAAGTACTGTCGCCACCTGAACAAATAAGACAGGACTTGTTTCACCATCATGAAATAAATTAATTTATCAGGCAAGCAATCAACAATACACAAGCCATGGCATCCATGAGACCACTGTCAATGGGGGGGGCAAACAGTGTAGGTAGGACATTATTATTCATGCACTACGGCCACAGAAGTTTCCTGCCACAGGCAGCCGCAGAAGAAGCTAACACATCAAAGTGATAAAACTTAGAGAAAAATGTGCAAAGAAGTCCAAGCTGCCTTAAAAATCTGATCAAGAGAGACCTCATTATAAAAAGCCAAAGAAGTAGAAACTGCTCTAGTGGAATGAGCAGTAATGCACTCAGGGGGAGATTTTCTCGCAACCAAATAAGCCTTTCGAATTAAGGTTTTAAGCCAAGCTGCTAAAGTACTACTCATAGTTTTTTTTACCTTTGTGGGGCATAGAAAAATGAACAAAGAGAAGAAGAAAGCCTGAAATCTTTTATGGCTTCCACTTTCACCTCATTCCTCAACGAGGAGGCAAAAGAAAATGACTGAGGATCATGGGAAGTGGAAGGGACTTAAAGCTCTGGTGTATTGGGGTGTCTTTTGCCTACTCCTAGTGGTCAGGAGGGGAATATTTCCACACGTGATGACTCGTGGACTCTCACCATCTGATAAAAGAAATAGGTGTTGAGGCCAGGGGCAGTAATTTGTGCAGGGATACAGCAAATTTTAACCTTAAATCAGATCAAATATAAACAGCTTATTTAAACTAGCTGTTTTTCATGAGGGACTAAGTTACATATCTGGCATGAAATGTTAGTACTGGAAATGACTGATCATATATTATCTGCTGTAAGATATCTATTACAATGTTGGGGATACAAACCCTTGCAATAGTAGCACCATTAAAGGGACAGTCTACCTTCTTGGTCATCTTAAAATCTTACTTTAGATTAAGCTGCAAATAGCCTCCTGCGCCCCTTTCTATATCATGCAGCAGGAACAGTAAACAAGTTTTTTAAAAATGAATATTGTTTCTGGTCACTTTGAAATGGCTGACAAGCTCCGCCCACTGATGACATCACAATAGGAGCTGCATCTAGTCACTCTGCTGAATAGCATTGATAGTCTGTTGAATCCAACTAGTGAGCCTATCATTACAAGTGAAGTCTGTTATGCCGCCCAAATCGTGATGTCATCAGTGCCAGAAACAATTTTCATTTAAAAAAAAAACTTTTTTACTGTTCCTGCTGCAGGATATAGAAAGGGGTGCATGAGGCTATTTGCAGCTTAATCGTAAGATGACTAAGGTGTAGACTGTCCCTTTAAATATATGTAACAGCTGCAACGAAATTGTTTTTTTTTTCATGCAAAAGTAATCAGATAAATCCAAGTGACACTAAATGGAGATGCAGTGCACTACAGTAAACATGCTTACTGGTTCATAAGGCCTCAAAAACCCAACAAACAAAGAAATCAGATCTCTGGTTCATTTTAATTTAATGTGCCCCAAATGCCGCCAAAATATAGTCTAGTGTATTTTATTAAAAAAGAAAACTATCAGAATATTTATTTTTTAATTAAAAAAACCGCACTAGGCAGTATTTTGGGGAGTGAGGTGTTAGAAAAAAAATTGCACTGAAAAGTGCCCTTACTTTGTGGTCAATGGGATAACTGTGTGTTACCAGTAAATATATATGTATATGCTTTTATACATGTATATTTATGTGTTTATATGTGTATATATAATCATATACATATTTATTTAAATTTGCTGCCATTGCTGTGCTACTTACCCCCTTCGCTGCGCAATATTTTGATGCCGTCTCTGATGGTATCAGGACGAGGCTCCCATATAGAGCTCCACTTGTAATCTTAATTGTTGTTTTAGAGTTTTAGAAGCGCAGATAAATAGTTCTATGAAGAAATAAAGATCAAGTGAAACAATACTAATGGGGCGATTTATCAAACCCTTTCGGCAGGCTTTGCCTGCCTAAGACTGCAGGTTCTCAAAAGAACCTGCAGTCCATATTTAACAAGCAATGGTCATCCAATCAATGCTTCCCTAACCTTTCACCACCTCTTTTTTAATCTCTTCAGTCTCATCCGACCAGGGAGATTGACAGCTCATGCCCATGCATAAATGGCTGTGCACGGGCAGGATGTGGAATTGCACGCGAGTGCAAAATAGTGAGCTGCAGCGGACAGGGGTGCATATGTATGGCCCTGTCCGCCGCAGCTTGATAAATCGACCCCTATATATTGACTGATGTATACACCTGGACAGGACTGTTAAAGGGACAACAAAGTAAAAAAACACAATTTATGCTTACCTGATAAATTTGTTTCTCTTGTGGTGTATCCAGTCCACGGATCATCCATTACTTGTGGGATATTCTCATTCCCAACAGGAAGTTGCAAGAGGAAACCCACAGCAGAGCTGTTATATAGCTCCTCCCCTAACTGCCATATCCAGTCATTCGACCGAAAACACGCAGAGAAAGGAGAAACCATAGGGTGCAGTGGTGACTGTAGTTTAAATGAAAAAAAACATAATTTATGCTTACCTGATAAATTCCTTTCTTCTGTTGTGTGATCAGTCCACGGGTCATCATTACTTCTGGGATATAACTCCTCCCCAACAGGAAATGCAAGAGGACCCAGCAGAGCTGCATATAGCTCCTCCCCTCTACGTCACTCCCAGTCATTCGACCAAGGACCAACGAGAAAGGAGAAACCAAGGGTGAAGTGGTGACTGTAGTATAATTTAAAAAATATTTACCTGCCTTAAAAAAAAACAGGGCGGGCCGAGGACTGATCACACAACAGAAGAAAGGAATTTATCAGGTAAGCATAAATTATGTTTTCTTCTGTTATGTGTGATCAGTCCACGGGTCATCATTACTTCTGGGATACCAATACCAAAGCAAAAGTACACGGATGACGGGAGGGCTAGGCAGGCTCATTATACAGAAGGAACCACTGCCTGAAGAACCTTTCTCCCAAAAATAGCCTCCGAAGAAGCAAAAGTGTCAAATTTGTAAAATTTTGAAAAAGTATGGAGCGAAGACCAAGTTGCAGCCTTGCAAATCTGTTCAACAGAGGCCTCATTCTTAAAGGCCCAAGTGGAAGCCACAGCTCTAGTAGAATGAGCTGTAATTCTTTCAGGAGGCTGCTGTCCAGCAGTCTCATAGGCTAAACGAATTATGCTACGAAGCCAGAAGGAAAGAGAGGTAGCCGAAGCCTTTTGACCTCTCCTCTGACCAGAGTACACGACAAACAGGGAAGACGTTTGTCGAAATTCCTTAGTTGCCTGCAAATAGAACTTGAGGGCACGAACTACATCCAGATTGTGCAGAAGACGTTCCTTCTTTGAAGAAGGATTCGGGCACAAAGAAGGAACAACGATCTCCTGATTGATGTTCCTGTTAGTGACTACCTTAGGTAAGAACCCAGGTTTTGTACGCAGAACTACCTTATCTGAATGAAAAATCAAATAAGGAGAATCACAATGTAGGGCTGATAACTCAGAGACTCTCCGAGCCGAAGAAATAGCCGTTAAAAATAGAACTTTCCAAGATAACAACTTTATATCAATGGAATGAAGGGGTTCAAACGGAACTCCTTGTAAAACGTTAAGAACCAGGTTTAAACTCCATGGCGGAGCAACAGTTTTAAACACAGGCTTGATCCTAGCTAAAGCTTGACAAAAAGCCTGAACGTCTGGAATTTCTGACAGACGCTTGTGCAACAAAATGGACAGAGCTGAGATCTGTCCCTTTAATGAACTAGCCGATAAACCCTTTTCTAAACCTTCTTGTAGAAAGGACAATATCCTAGGAATCCTAACCTTACTCCAAGAGTAACCTTTGGAATCGCACCAGGATAGGTATTTACGCCATATCTTATGGTAAATCCTTCTGGTAACAGGCTTCCTAGCCTGTATCAGGGTATCAATAACCGACTCAGAAAAACCACGTTTTGATAAAATCAAACGTTCAATTTCCAAGCAGTCAGCTTCAGAGAAATTAGATTTTGATGTTTGAATGGACCCTGAATCAGAAGGTCCTGTTTTAGAGGTAGAGACCAAGGCGGACAGGATGACATGTCCACTAGATCTGCATACCAAGTCCTGCGTGGCCATGCAGGCGCTATTAGAATCACTGATGCTCTCTCCTGTTTGATTCTGGCAATCAATCGAGGAAGCATCGGGAAGGGTGGAAACACATAAGCCATCCCGAAGGTCCAAGGTGCTGTCAAAGCATCTATCAGAACCGCTCCCGGATCCCTGGATCTGGACCCGTAGCGAGGAAGTTTGGCGTTCTGACGAGACGCCATGAGATCTATCTCTGGTTTGCCCCAACGTCGAAGTATTTGGGCAAAGACCTCCGGATGAAGTTCCCACTCCCCCGGATGAAAAGTCTGACGACTCAAGAAATCCGCCTCCCAGTTCTCCACTCCCGGGATGTGGATTGCTGACAGGTGGCAAGAGTGAGACTCTGCCCAGCGAATTATCTTTGATACTTCCATCATTGCTAGGGAGCTCCTTGTCCCTCCCTGATGGTTGATGTAAGCTACAGTCGTGATGTTGTCCGACTGAAACCTGATGAACCCCCGAGTTGTTAACTGGGGCCAAGCCAGAAGGGCATTGAGAACTGCTCTCAATTCCAGAATGTTTATTGGAAGGAGGCTCTCCTCCTGATTCCATAAACCCTGAGCCTTCAGAGAATTCCAGACAGCGCCCCAACCTAGTAGGCTGGCGTCTGTTGTTACAATTGTCCAGTCTGGCCTGCTGAATGGCATCCCCCTGGATAGATGTGGCCGATAAAGCCACCATAGAAGAGAATTTCTGGTCTCTTGATCCAGATTCAGAGTAGGGGACAAGTCTGAGTAATCCCCATTCCACTGTCTTAGCATGCACAATTGCAGAGGTCTGAGATGTAGGCGAGCAAAAGGTACTATGTCCATTGCCGCTACCATTAAGCCGATCACCTCCATGCATTGAGCTACTGACGGGTGTTGAATGGAATGAAGGACACGGCATACATTTTGAAGCTTTGTTAACCTGTCTTCTGTCAGGTAAATCTTCATTTCTACAGAATCTATCAGAGTCCCCAAGAAGGGAACTCTTGTGAGTGGAAAGAGAGAACTCTTCTTTTCGTTCACCTTCCATCCATGCGACCTTAGAAATGCCAGTACTAACTCTGTATGAGACTTGGCAGTTTGAAAGCTTGGAGCTTGTATCAGAATGTCGTCCAGGTATGGAGCCACCGAAATTCCTCGCGGTCTTAGGACCGCTAGAAGAGTACCCAGAACCTTTGTGAAGATTCTTGGAGCCGTAGCCAATCCGAATGGAAGAGCTACAAATTGGTAATGCCTGTCTAGAAAGGCAAACCTTAGATACCGGTAATGATCCTTGTGAATCGGTATGTGAAGGTAAGCATCCTTTAAATCCACTGTGGTCATGTACTGACCTTTTTGGATCATGGGTAAAATTGTCCGAATAGTTTCCATTTTGAACGATGGAACTCTTAGGAATTTGTTTAGGATCTTTAAATCCAAGATTGGCCTGAAAGTTCCCTCTTTTTTGGGAACTACAAACAGATTTGAGTAAAACCCTTGTCCTTGTTCCGACCGCGGAACCGGATGGATCACTCCCATTAATAAAAGATCTTGTACGCAGCGTAGAAACGCCTCTTTCTTTATTTGGTTTGTTGACAACCTTGACAGATGAAATCTCCCTCTTGGGGGAGAGAATTTGAAGTCCAGAAGGTATCCCTGAGATATGATCTCTAGCGCCCAGGGATCCTGAACATCTCTTGCCCAAGCCTGGGCGAAGAGAGAAAGTCTGCCCCCCACCAGATCCGGTCCCGGATCGGGGGCCCTCGATTCATGCTGTCTTAGGGGCAGCAGCAGGTTTCCTGGCCTGCTTGCCCTTGTTCCAGGACTGATTAGGTCTCCAGCCTTGTCTGTAACGAGCAACAGCTCCTTCCTGTTTTGGTGCAGAGGAAGTTGATGCTGCTCCTGCTTTGAAATTACGAAAGGAACGAAAATTAGACTGTCTAGTCTTAGCTTTGGCTTTGTCCTGAGGCAGGGCATGGCCTTTACCTCCTGTAATGTCAGCGATAATCTCCTTCAACCCGGGCCCGAATAAGGTCTGTCCCTTGAAAGGTATATTAAGCAATTTAGATTTAGAAGTAACATCAGCTGACCAGGATTTTAGCCACAGTGCTCTGCGTGCTTGAATGGCGAATCCTGAATTCTTAGCCGTAAGTTTGGTTAAATGTACTACGGCTTCCGAAATGAAAGAATTAGCTAGTTTAAGGACTCTAAACCTGTCCGTAATCTCGTCCAGCGTAGCTGAACTAATGTTCTCTTCCAGAGATTCAATCCAGAATGCTGCAGCAGCCGTGACCGGCGCGATGCATGCAAGGGGTTGCAATATAAAACCTTGTTGAACAAACATTTTCTTAAGGTAACCCTCTAGTTTTTTATCCATTGGATCTGAAAAAGCACAGCTATCCTCAACCGGGATAGTGGTACGCTTAGCTAAGGTAGAAACTGCTCCCTCCACCTTAGGGACCGTTTGCCATAAGTCCCGTGTGGTGGCGTCTATTGGAAACATTTTTCTAAATATTGGAGGGGGTGAGAACGGCACACCGGGTCTATCCCACTCCTTAGTAACAATTTCAGTAAGTCTCTTAGGTATAGGAAAAACATCAGTACTCGCCGGTACCGCAAAATATTTATCCAACCTACACATTTTCTCTGGTATTGCAACTGTGTTACAATCATTCAGAGCCGCCAAAACCTCCCCTAGTAATACACGGAGGTTCTCCAATTTAAATTTAAAATTTGAAATATCTGAATCCAATCTGTTTGGATCAGAACCGTCACCCACAGAATGAAGCTCTCCGTCCTCATGCTCTGCAAGCTGTGACGCAGTATCAGACATGGCCCTAGTATTATCAGCGCACTCTGTTCTCACCCCAGAGTGATCACGCTTGCCTCTTAGTTCTGGTAATTTAGCCAAAACTTCAGTCATAACAGTAGGCATATCTTGTAATGTTATCTGTAATGGCCGCCCAGATGTACTGGGCGCCACAATATCACGCACCTCCCGATGCAGGTACTGACACGTGAGGCGAGTTAGTCGGCATAACTCTCCCCTCGCTGTTAGGTGAAATTTGTTCAATTTGTACATATTGGCTTTTATTTAAAGTAGCATCAATACAGTTAGTACATAAATTTCTATTGGGCTCCACCTTGGCATTGGAACAAATGACACAGGTATCTTCCTCTGAATCAGACATGTTCAACACACTAGCAAATAAACTTGCAACTTGGCTACAATTTTATTTAATAAAAACGTACTGTGCCTCAAAGAAACACTAAACGATTAATGACAGTTGAAATAATAAACTGAAAAACAGTTATAGCATCAATCCTTGAAAACAACACAACTTTAGCAAAGGTTTCCCATTAGCAAAGCAAAATTAATTAAATTACAGAGTAACGTTTTTTATCACAGTCAATATATAATTCTCACAGCTCTGCTGAGAGAATCTACCTCCCTCAAAAGAAGTTTTGAAGACCCCTGAGTTCTGTAGAGATGAACCGGATCATGCAGGAAATACAATGAGCAACTGACTGGAAATTTTGATGCGTAGCAAAGAGCGCCAAAAACGGCCCCTCCCCCTCACACACAGCAGTGAGGGAGAAACGAAACTGTCATAATTAGAATAAGCAACTGCCAAGTGGAAAAATAGCCCAAACATTTATTCACTCAGTACCTCACTAAATGTAAACAATTCTACATTCCAGCAAAAACGTTTAACATAATCAATACATATAAAAAAATTCTTATGTACTTTTTACAGAGTAATTCCAGTGAAGTACCATTCCCAGAATACTGAAGTGCAAAGTATACATACATGACATTATATCGGTATGGCAGGATTTTCTCATCAATTCCATTGTCAGAAAATAAAAACTGCTACATACCTCTATGCAGATTCATCTGCCCGCTGTCCCCTGATCTGAAGTTTTTACCTCTCCTCAGATGGCCGAGAACAGCAATATGATCTTAACTACTCCGGCTAAAATCATAGTAAAACTCTGGTAGATTCTTCTTCAAACTCTGCCAGAGAGGCAATAACACACTCCGGTGTCATTGTAAAATAACAAACTTTTGATTGAAGTCATAAAAACTAAGAATAATCACCATAGTCCTCTTACACATCCTATCTAGTCGTTGGGTGCAAGAGAATGACTGGGAGTGACGTAGAGGGGAGGAGCTATATGCAGCTCTGCTGGGTGAATCCTCTTGCATTTCCTGTTGGGGAGGAGTTATATCCCAGAAGTAATGATGACCCGTGGACTGATCACACATAACAGAAGAAATTACCTGCCTTAAAATGACAGGGCGGGCCGTGGACTGGATACACCACAAGAGAAACAAATTTATCAGGTAAGCATAAATTGTGTTTTCTCTTGTAAGGTGTATCCAGTCCACGGATCATCCATTACTTGTGGGATACAAATACCAAAGCTAAAGTACACGGATGAAGGGAGGGACAAGGCAGGTACTTAAACGGAAGGTACACTGCCTGTAAAACCTTTCTCCCAAAAATAGCCTCCGAAGAAGCAAAAGTATCAAATTTGTAGAATTTTGAAAAAGTATGAAGCGAAGACCAAGTCGCCGCCTTGCAAATCTGTTCAACAGAAGCCTCATTTTTAAAGGCCCAAGTGGAAGCCACAGCTCTAGTAGAATGAGCTGTAATCCTTTCAGGAGGCTGCTGGCCAGCAGTCTCATAGGCTAAGCGGATTATGCTTCTTAGCCAAAAAGAAAGAGAGGTTGCCGAAGCCTTTTGACCTCTCCTCTGTCCATAGTAGACAACAAACAAAGCAGATGTTTGACGAAAATCTTTAGTAGCTTGTAAGTAAAACTTTAAAGCACGAACCACGTCCAGATTGTGTAATAGACGTTCCTTCTTTGAAAAAGGATTAGGACACAAGGATGGAACAACAATCTCTTGATTGATATTCTTGTTAGATACCACCTTAGGTAAAAACCCAGGTTTGGTACGCAGGACTACCTTATCTGTATGGAAGATCAGATAAGGAGAATCACATTGTAAAGCAGATAACTCTGAGACTCTACAAGCCGAGGAAATAGCTACCAAAAACAGAACTTTTTAAGATAAGTTTGATATCTATGGAATGAAGAGGTTCAAACGGAACTCCTTGAAGAACCTTAAGAACCAAATTTAAGCTCCATGGGGGAGCAACAGGTTTAAACACAGGCTTGATTCTAACCAAAGCCTGACAAAATGCCTGAACATCTGGAACATCTGCCAGACGCTTGTGCAAAAGAATAGACAGAGCAGAAATCTGCCCTTTTAAGGACAATCCTTTTTCCAAACCATCTTGGAGAAAAGATAATATCCTGGGAATCCTAACCCTTGGATTCACACCAATAAAGATATGTACGCCATATTTTATGGTAAATTTTCCTGGTGACAGGCTTTCGTGCCTGTATTAAGGTATCAATGACTGACTCAGAGAAGCCACGCTTTGATAAAATCAAGCGTTCAATCTCCAGGCAGTCAGTCTCAGAGAAATTAGATTTGGATGGTTGAAAGGACCCTAAAGTAGAAGGTCCTGTCTCAGAGGCAGAATCCATGGTGGAAAGGATGACATGTCCACCAGATCTGCATACCAGGTCCTGCGTGGCCATGCAGGCGCTATCAAAATCACTGATGCTATCTCCTGCTTGACCTTGGCAATCAGTCGAGGGAGCAGAGGAAACGGTGGAAACACATAAGCCAGGTTGAAAGACCAGGGCGCTGCTAGAGCATCTATTAGCGTCACCTTGGGATCCCTGGACCTGGATCCGTAACAAGGAAGCTTGGCGTTCTAGCGAGACGCCATGAGATCCAGTTCTGGTTTGCCCCAACAATGAATCAATTGTGCAAACACCTCAGGATGGAGTTCCCACTCTCCCGGATGAAAAGTCTGACGACTTAAAAAATCCGCCTCCCAGTTCTCTACACCTGGGATATGGATAGCTGATAGGTGGCAAGAGTGAGTCTCTGCCCAGCGAATTATCTTTGAGACTTCTAACATCGCTAGGGAACTTCTTGTTCCCCCTTAATGGTTGATGTAAGCCACAGTCGTGATGTTGTTCGACTGAAATCTGATGTACCTCAGAGTTGCTAACTGAGGCCAAGCCCGAAGAGCATTGAATATCGCTCTTCCAGAATATTTATTGGAAGGCGTGTCTCCTCCTGAGTCCACGATCCTTGAGCCTTCAGGGAGTTCCAGACTGCACCCCAACCTAGAAGGCTGGCATCTGTTGTTACAATTGTCCAATCTGGCCTGCGAAAGGTCATACCTTTGGACAGATGGACCCGAGATAGCCACCAGAGAAGAGAATCCCTGGTCTCTTGATCCAGATTTAGTAGAGGGGACAAATCTGTGTAATCCCCGTTCCACTGACTGAGCATGCATAGTTGCAGCGGTCTGAGATGTAGGTGTGCAAACGGCACTATGTCCATTGCCGCTGCCATTAAGCCGATTACTTCCATGCACTGAGCCACCGAAGGGTGCGGAATGGAATGAAGAATACGGCAGGAATTTAGAAGCTTTGATAACCTGGACTCCGACAGGTAAATATTCATTTCTACAGAATCTATCAGAGTCCCTAGGAAGGAAACTCTTGTGAGTGGGGATAGAGAACTCTTTTCCTCGTTCACTTTCCTTTCCACCCATGCGATCTCAGAAATGCCAGTACTACGTCCATATGAGACTTGGCAATTTTGAAGTTTGACGCCTGTATCAGGATGTCGTCTAAATAAAGGGCCACTGCTATGCCCCGCGGCCTTAGGACCGCCAGAAGCGACCCTAGAACCTTTGTAAAGATTCTTGGGGCTGTAGCTAATCCAAAGGGAAGAGCTACAAACTGATAATGCCTGTCTAGAAAGGCAAACCTGAGAAACCGATGATGATCTTTGTTATCGGAATGTGAAGATAAGCATCCTTTAAATCCACTGTAGTCATATATTGACCCTCCTGGATCATAGGTAGGATGGTACGAATAGTTTCCATCTTGAATGATGGAACTCTGAGGAATTTGTTTAAGATCTTTAGATCCAAAATTGGTCTGAAGGTTCCCTCTTTTTTGGGAACCATAAAAAGATTTGAGTAAACCCTGTCCCTGTTCCTCCTTTGGAACTGGATGGATCACTCCCATAACTAGGAGGTCTCGTACACAGTGTAATAATGCCTCTCTCTTTATCTGGTTTGCAGATAATTGTGAAAGGTGGCATCTCCCTTTTGGGGGGGAAGCTTTGAAGTCCAGAAGATATCCCTGGGATATAATTTCCAACACCCAGGGATCCTGGACATCTCTTGCCCACGCCTGGGCGAAGAGCGGAAGTCTGCCCCTTACTAGATCCGTTACCGGATAGGGGGCCATTCCTTCATGCTGTCTTAGAGGCAGCAGAAAGCTTTTTGGCCTGCTTACCTTTGTCCCAAGTCTGGTTTGGTCTCCAGACCGTCTTGGACTGAGCAAAAGTTCCCTCTTGTTTGCATTAGAGGAAGTTGATGCCGCACTTGCCTTGAAGTTTCGAAAGGCACGAAAATTAGACTGTTTGGCCCTTGATTTGGACCTGTCCTGAGGAAGGGCATGACCTTTTCCTCCAGTGATATCAGCAATAATCTAGTTCAAACCAGGCCGAATAGGGTCTGCCCCTTGAAGGGAATGTTAAGCAGCTTAGATTTTGAAGTCACGTCAGCTGACCATGATTTAAGCCATAGCGCCCTTCGCGCCTGTATAGCAAAACCAGAATTCTTAGCCGTTAGTTTATTCAAATGAACAATGGCATCAGAAAACAAAGGAATTGGCTAGCTTAAGTGCTCTAAGCTTGCCAAGTATGTCATCCAATGGAGTCGCTACCTGTAAAACCTCTTCCAGAGACTCAAACCAGAACGCCGCAGCAGCAGTGACAGGAGCAATGCATGCAAGGGGCTGTAGGATAAAACCTTATTGAATAAACATTTTCTTAAGGTAACCTAATTTTTTATCCATTGGATCTAAAAAAGCACAACTGTCCTCGACAGGGATAGTAGTACGCTTTGGTAAAGTAGAAACTGCTCCCTCCACCTTAGGAACTGTCTGTCATAAGTCCTGTGTGGTGGCGTCTATTGGAAACATTTTTCTAAAAATAGGAGGGGAAGAGAACGTCACACCTGGTCTATCCCATTCCTTATTAATAATTTCTGTAAACCTTTTAGGTATTGGAAAAACATCAGTACACACCTGCACTGCATAGTATTTATCCAGTCTACACAATTTCTCTGGCACTGCAATTGTATCACAGTCATTCAGAGCAGCTAAAACCTCCCTGAGAAACACGCGGAGGTGTTCAAGCTTAAATTTAAATGTAGAAATATCAGAATCAGGTTGCATCATCTTTCCTGAGTCAGAAACATCACCCACAGACTGAAGCTCTCCTTCCTCAGCTTCTGCATATTGTGAGGCAGTATCAGACATGGTTCTTAAAGCGTCAGTATGCTCTGCATTTCGTCTAACCCCAGAGCTATCTCGCTTACCTCTAAATTCAGGTAGTCTGGTTAATACCGCTGACAGTGTATTATCCATGACTGCCTCCATGTCTTGTAAAGTAATCGCTATGGGCGCCCTAGATGTACTTTTTTTTTTCATTCATAATTTTTATTGGGACATTAGAGATTGTACAGTATCAAAACAAAATCATCAAACATAGATATATGCTAATACAATTTGCAGTTTCTCTATGTTTAGGGCACATATATTATATTAGCTTTTATTTTCCGTAAAAAATAACTTAATCTTTCTTGCTTATTTCTTATTTACCCATTGTCAAGTATTAACAAATTATATTCATACTTATATATAGCTTCAAGCGATATATGTCAACAACAGTGTTCTCCAACAGTGGGGTAATATATCTACCTCTCTAATATCCTTATTTTTCACAGGTTAAATTTATACAGGATTCGGTTTATCGCCTCATCCTAAAGCGTAAGTCCGTACACATACTTGATTTTGAGGTCACTTTAACATTTATCATGTTGAAGTTATAAGGTATCTTTAAGATCTCTATATGGCAATTGGGGCACAATAAATGACACAGAAAAGAAAACAACAAAAAAAAAAAAAAAAAAAAAAAAAAGATGTACTTGGCGCCATTTGAGCGTGAGTCCTTTGAGCGGGAGTCAAAGGATCTGACACGTGGGGAGAGTTAGTCGGCATAACTTCCCCCTCGTCAGATTCCTCTGGTGATAAATTTTTTTAAAGACAGAATATGATCTTTATTGCTTAAAGTGAAATCAGTACATTTGGTACACATTCTAAGAGGTGGATCCACCATGGCTTTTAAACATAATGAACAAGGAGTTTCTTCTATGTCAGACATGTTTGTACAGACTAGCAATGAGACTAGCAAGCTTGGAAAACACTTTAAATCAAGTTAACAAGCAAATATAAAAAACGGTACTGTGCCTTTAAGAGAAACAAATTTTGTCAAATTTGAAAAACAGTGAAAAAAGGCAGTAAATCAAACGAAATTTTTACAGTGTATGTAATAAGTTAACAGAGCATTGCACCCACTTGCAAATGGATGATTAACCCCTTAATTAAAAAAACGGATCAAAAAACAATATAGACGTTTTTTAACAGACACAACAAACTGCCACAGCCTGCTGTGGCCCTACCTTCCCCAATAAACGACTTTGGAAAGCCTTTGAGCCCTTTAGAGATGTCCTATAGCATACAGGGGACTCCTGAGGGAAGCTGGATGTCACAGTTTGTCATTTTAACTGCAACAACTGTAACTTTTATACTACAACAGTGGAAAGCCTCAGGAAACTGTTTCTAGGCAAAATTTAATCCAGCCATGTGGAAAAAACTAGGCCCCAATAAAGTTTTATCACCAAAGCATATATAAAAACGATTAAACATGCCAGCAAACGTTTTATATTGCAATTTTATAATGGTATTACCCCTGAGAGTAAGCATGATACCAGTCGCTATTAAATCACTGTATTCAGGCTTAATTTACATTAATCCGGTATCAGCAGCATTTTCTAGCATTTTCCATTTCTAGAAAAAATTGTAACTGCACATACCTCATAGCAGAGTAACCTGCACGCCATTCTCCCGCTGAAGTTACCTCTCTCCTCAGACATATGTGAGAACAGCAATGGATCTTAGTTACAACCTGCTAAGATCATAGAAAACTCAGGCAGATTCTTCTTCTATTTACTGCCTGGGATAAAATAGTACAACTCCGGTACCATTTAAAATAACAAACTTTTGATTGAAGATAAAAAAATAACTATATTTCACCACTCTCTCTTACTACCTCCATGCGTGTTGAGAGTTGCAAGAGAATGACTGGGTATGGCAGTTAGGGGAGGAGCTATATAAAAGCTCTGCTGTGGGTTTCCTCTTGCAACTTCCTGTTGGGAATAAAAATATCCCACAAGTAATGGATGATCCGTGGACTGGATACACCTTACAAGAGAAATGTTCATGATTCCGATTGAGCAATCTGTTTTAAACAACTTTCCAATTTATATCTATTACCTAATTTGCTTTGTTCTTTTGGTATCCTTTGTTGAAATGCATACCTAGGTAGGCTCAGGATCAGAAATCCTCAACTGGGAGCTAGCTGCCAATTGGTGGCTACACATATACGCTTCTTGCAATTGGCTCACCTGATGTGGTTAGTTAGTTCCAAGTAGTGCATTGCTGCTTTTACAACAAAAGGATACCAAGTAAATGAAGCAAATTTGAAAATAGAAGTAAATTGGAAAGTTGTTTGAAATGGTATACTCTATGAATTATGAAAGAAAATGTTTGTGTCTCATGTCCCTTTAAGCCTATCAAGGGTAAATCTATAAAAATGTGTGTACTACGTATATTTCCACTGCTATGTTGAATAGATTCTATTCCAGTTGAAAAGCTTTTTGCAACACATATCTAAAAAACCACAATATACCGAGCTGAAGAATTCAATAGACAAGCTTTTCTACTAAAATAGAATTACCCCTGAGTCCCTTACATTACAACATCATGCTAGCTGACTTTATTCCCACAATTCTAAATCTTTTTTTAACCTTCAATAATCATATTTATGATTAATAGTTATACAAATCAGCAAACCAGCCAAAACTTTCGACTAGATTATGAGTTTGGCGTTAGCCTTAAAAAGCAGCATTAAGGGGTCCTAATGCTGCTTTTTAACGCCCGCTGGTATTACAAGTTTGGCAGGTACAGGTGTACCGCTAACTTTTCTTCCGCAACTTTTCCATACCGCAAATCCCCTTACGTCAATTGCCTATCCTATTTTTTTAATGGAATTTTCCCAACGCTGGTATTACAAGTCTTGGAAGAAGTGAGCGGTACAGCCTCTACCTCCAAGACTCCTATCGCATATAAAAGTCAGTAGTTAAGAGTTTTATGGGCTAACGCCGGAACATAAAGCTCTTAACTAAAGTGCTAAAAAGTACACTAACACCCATAAACTACTTATTAACCCCTAAACCGAAGCCCCCCACATCGCAAACACTATAATAAAATTATTTAACCTGCCGACCGGACATCGCCGCCAGCTACATTATACCTATGAACCCCTAATCTGCTGCCCCTAACATCACCGACACCTACATTATATTTATTAACCCCTAATCTGCCGCCCCCAATGTCGCCGCCACCTACCTACAATTATTAACCCCTAATCTGCAGACCGGACATCGCCGCCACTATAATAAATGTATTAACCCCTAAAACGCTGCACTCCCGCCTCGCAAACACTATAAAATTTGTTATTAACCCCTAATCTGCCGCCCCCAACGTCGCCGCTACTATATTAAATGTATTAACCCCTAAACCTAAGTCTAACCCTAACCCTAACACCCCCCTAACTTAAATCTATTTTTAATAAATCTAAATAAAATTACTATAATTAAATAAATTATTCCTATTTAAAACTAAATACTTACCTATAAAATAAACCCTAATATAGCTACAATATAACTAATTGTTACATTGTAGCTATTTTAGGATTTATTTTTATTTTACAGGCAACTTTTTATTTATTTTAACTAGGCACAATAGTTATTAAATAGTTATTAACTATTTAATACCTACCTAGCTAAAATAAGTACAAAAGTACCTGTAAAATAAACCCTACACTAAATTACAATTACACCTAACACTACTCTATAATTAAATTAATTATCTAAACTACCTACAATTAAATACAATTAAATTAAATAAACTAAATTACGGAAAAAAAACCTCACTAAATTACAGAAAATAAAAAAGAAATTACAATATTTTAAACTAATTACACCTAATCTAATCCCCCTAATAAAATAAAAAAAAAACCCAAAATAGTAAAATTCCCTACCCTACACTAAATTACAAATAGCCCTTAAAAGGGCCTTTTGCGGGGCATTGCCCCAAAGTAATCGGCTCTTTTACCAGCCCTTAAAAGGGCTTTTTGCAGGACATTGCCGTAAAGTAATCAGCTCTTTTACCTGTAAAAAAAAGAAATACAATACCCCCCCAACATTACAACCCACCACCCACACACCCCTACTCTAAAACCCACCCGACCTCCCCTTAAAAACCTAACAATACCCCATTGAAGATCACCCTACCTTGAGTCGTCTTCAGCAAGCCGGGCACCAGTGATCATCCGATGGGGCAGAAGAGGACATCCGGACCGGCAGAAGTCTTCATCCTATCCGGGCAGAAGAGGACATCCGGACCGACAGACATATTCATTCAAGCGGCATCTTCTATCTTCATCCATCCGACGAGGAACGGCTCCATCTTGAAGACCTCCGGCGCGAAACATCCTTCTAGGCCGATGACTACCCGGCGAATGGCTGGTCCTTTAAATGACGTCATCCAAGATGGCGTCCCTCAAATTCCTATTGGCTGATAGGATTCTATCAGCCAATCGGAATTAAGGTAGGAAAAATCTGATTGGTTAATTTAATCAGCCAATCGGATTGAAGTTCAATCCGATTGGCTGATTGGATCAGCCAATAGAATTGACCTCGCATTCTATTGGCTGATCCAATCAGCCAATCGGATTGAACTTCAATCCGATTGGCTGATTAAATCAACCTGTCGAATTTTTCCTACCTTAATTTCCGATTGGCTGATAGAATCCTATCAGCCAATCGGAATTCGAGGGACGCCATCTTGGATGACGTCATTTAAAGGACCAGCCATTCGTCGGGTAGTCAGCCTAGAAGGATGTTCTGCGCCGGAGGTCTTCAAGATGGAGCCGTTCCTCGTCGGATGGATGAAGATAGAAGATGCCGCTTGGATGAAGATGTCTGCCAGTCCAGATGTCCTCTTCTGCCCGGATAGGATGAAGACTTCTGCCAGTACGGATGTCCGCTTCTGCCCCGTCGGATGACCACTGGTGTCTGGCTGGGTGAAGACAACTCAAGGTAGGGTGATCTTCAATGGGGAAGTGTTAGGTTTTTTTAAGGAGGGATTGGGTGGGTTTTAGAGTAGGGGTGTGTGGGTGGTGGGTTGTAATGTTGGGGGGGTATTGTATTTCTTTTTTTTACAGGTAAAAGAGCTGATTACTTTGGGGCAATGCCCCGCAATAAGCCCTTTAAAGGGCTGGTAAAAGAGCTGATTACTTTGGCGCAATGCCCCGCAAAAGGCCCTTTTAAGGGCTATTTGTAATTTAGTGTAGGGTAGGGAATTTTATTATTTTGGGGGGCTTTTTTTATTTCATTAGGGGGATTAGATTAGGTGTAATTAGTTTAAAATATTGTAATTTATTTTTTTATTTTCTGCAATTTAGTGTTTGCTTTTTTTCATAATTTAGTTTATTTAATTTAATTGTATTTAATTGTAGGTAGTTTAGGTAATTCATTTAATTATAGAGTAGTGTAAGGTGTAATTGTAACTTAGGTTAGGGTTTATTTTACAGGTACTTTTGTATTTATTTTAGCTAGGTATTTATTAAATAGTTAATAACTATTTAATAACTATTGGGCCTAGTTAAAATAAATACAAAGTTGCAAAAATAGCTACAATGTAACAATTAGTTATATTGTAGCTATATTAGGGTTTATTTTATAGGTAAGTATTTAGTTTTAAATAGGAATAATTTATTTAATTATAGTAATTTTATTTAGATTAAAAATAGATTTAAGTTAGGGGGGTGTTAGGGTTAGACTTATGTTTAGGGGTTAATACATTTAATATAGTAGCGGCGACGTTGGGGGCGGCAGATTAGGGGTTAATAATTGTAGTTAGGTGACGGCGACGTTGGGGCGGCAGATTAGGGGTTAATAAATATAATGTAGGTGTCGGCGATGTTAGCAGCAGCAGCAGATTAGGGGTTCATAGGTATAATGTAGGTGGCGGCGGTGTCCGGAGCGGCAGATTAGGGGTTAATAATATAAAGCAGGTGGCGAGGATGTCGGGGGCGGTAGATTAGGGGTTAATTAGTGTAAGGTTAGGGGTGTTTAGACTCGGGGTTCATGTTAGGGTGTTAGGTGTAGACTTAGAAAGTATTTTCCCATAGGAAACAATGGGGCTGCGTTAGGAGCTGAACGCTGCTTTTTTGCAGGTGTTAGGTTTTTTTTCAGTCGTCTCAGCACCTTTATTTCCTATGGGGAGATCGTGCACGAGCACGTTTTAGCCAGCTTAACGCTACCGTAAGCAACGCTGGTATTACAGTGAGAAGTGGCGCTAAATTTGCTCAACGCTCACTTTTCTGAGGCTAACGCAGCCATTCAGAAAACTGGGAAAAAACAGAATTTATGTTTACCTGATAAATTTCTTTCTCCAACGGTGTGTCCGGTCCACGGCGTCATCCTTACTTGTGGGATATTCTCTTCCCCAACAGGAAATGGCAAAGAGCCCAGCAAAGCTGGTCACATGATCCCTCCTAGGCTCCGCCTACCCCAGTCATTCGACCGACGTTAAGGAGGAATATTAGCATAGGAGAAACCATATGGTACCGTGGTGACTGTAGTTAAAGAAAATAAATTATCAGACCTGATTAAAAAAACCAGGGCGGGCCGTGGACCGGACACACCGTTGGAGAAAGAAATTTATCAGGTAAACATAAATTCTGTTTTCTCCAACATAGGTGTGTCCGGTCCACGGCGTCATCCTTACTTGTGGGAACCAATACCAAAGCTTTAGGACACGGATGAAGGGAGGGAGCAAATCAGGTCACCTAAATGGAAGGCACCACGGCTTGCAAAACCTTTCTCCCAAAAATAGCCTCAGAAGAAGCAAAAGTATCAAACTTGTAAAATTTGGTAAAAGTGTGCAGTGAAGACCAAGTCGCTGCCCTACATATCTGATCAACAGAAGCCTCGTTCTTGAAGGCCCATGTGGAAGCCACAGCCCTAGTGGAATGAGCCGTGATTCTTTCGGGAGGCTGCCGTCCGGCAGTCTCGTAAGCCAATCTGATGATGCTTTTAATCCAAAAAGAGAGAGAGGTAGAAGTTGCTTTTTGACCTCTCCTTTTACCTGAATAAACAACAAACAGGGAAGATGTTTGTCTAAAATCCTTTGTAGCATCTAAATAGAATTTTAGAGCGCGAACAACATCCAAATTGTGCAACAAGCGTTCCTTCTTTGAAACTGGTTTCGGACACAGAGAAGGTACGATAATCTCCTGGTTAATGTTTTTGTTAGAAACAACTTTTGGAAGAAAACCAGGTTTAGTACGTAAAACCACCTTATCTGCATGGAACACCAGATAAGGAGGAGAACACTGCAGAGCAGATAATTCTGAAACTCTTCTAGCAGAAGAAATTGCAACTAAAAACAAAACTTTCCAAGATAATAACTTAATATCAACGGAATGTAAGGGTTCAAACGGAACCCCTTGAAGAACTGAAAGAACTAAATTGAGACTCCAAGGAGGAGTCAAAGGTTTGTAAACAGGCTTGATTCTAACCAGAGCCTGAACAAAGGCTTGAACATCTGGCACAGCTGCCAGTTTTTTGTGAAGTAACACCGACAAGGCAGAAATCTGTCCCTTCAGGGAACTTGCCGATAATCCTTTTTCCAATCCTTCTTGAAGGAAGGATAGAATCCTAGGAATCTTAACCTTGTCCCAAGGGAATCCTTTAGATTCACACCAACAGATATATTTTTTCCAAATTTTGTGGTAAATCTTTCTAGTTACAGGCTTTCTGGCCTGAACAAGAGTATCGATAACAGAATCTGAGAAACCTCGCTTCGATAAAATCAAGCGTTCAATCTCCAAGCAGTCAGCTGGAATGAAACCAGATTCGGATGTTCGAACGGACCCTGAACAAGAAGGTCTCGTCTCAAAGGTAGCTTCCAAGGTGGAGCCGATGACATATTCACCAGATCTGCATACCAAGTCCTGCGTGGCCACGCAGGAGCTATCAAGATCACCGACGCCCTCTCCTGATTGATCCTGGCTACCAGCCTGGGGATGAGAGGAAACGGCGGGAACACATAAGCTAGTTTGAAGGTCCAAGGTGCTACTAGTGCATCCACTAGAGCCGCCTTGGGATCCCTGGATCTGGACCCGTAGCAAGGAACTTTGAAGTTCTGACGAGAGGCCATCAGATCCATGTCTGGAATGCCCCATAGTTGAGTGACTTGGGCAAAGATTTCCGGATGGAGTTCCCACTCCCCCGGATGCAATGTCTGACGACTCAGAAAATCCGCTTCCCAATATTCCACTCCCGGGATGTGGATAGCAGACAGGTGGCAGGAGTGAGACTCCGCCCATAGAATAATCTTGGTCACTTCTTCCATCGCTAGGGAACTCCTTGTTCCCCCCTGATGGTTGATGTACGCAACAGTCGTCATGTTCTCTGATTGAAACCGTATGAACTTGGTCCTCGCTAGCTGAGGCCAAGCCTTGAGAGCATTGAATATCGCTCTCAGTTCCAGAATATTTATCGGTAGAAGAGATTCTTCCCGAGACCAAAGACCCTGAGCTTTCAGGGATCCCCAGACCGCGCCCCAGCCCATCAGACTGGCGTCGGTCGTGACAATGACCCACTCTGGTCTGCGGAATGTCATCCCTCGTGACAGGTTGTCCAGGGACAGCCACCAACGGAGTGAGTCTCTGGTCCTCTGATTTACTTGTATCTTTGGAGACAAGTCTGTATAGTCCCCATTCCACTGACTGAGCATGCACAGTTGTAATGGTCTTAGATGAATGCGCGCAAAAGGAACTATGTCCATTGCCGCTACCATCAACCCGATCACTTCCATGCACTGAGCTACGGAAGGAAGAGGAACGGAATGAAGTATTCGACAAGAGTCCAGAAGTTTTGTCTTTCTGGCCTCTGTTAGAAAAATCCTCATTTCTGAGGAGTCTATAATTGTTCCCAAGAGGGAACCCTTGTTGACGGGGATAGAGAACTCTTTTCCACGTTCACTTTCCAGCCGTGCGATCTGAGAAAGGCCAGGACGATGTCCGTGTGAGCCTTTGCTCGAGGGAGGGACGACGCTTGAATCAGAATGTCGTCCAGGTAAGGTACTACTGCAATGCCCCTTGGTCTTAGCACAGCTAGAAGGGACCCTAGTACCTTTGTGAAAATCCTTGGAGCAGTGGCTAATCCGAAAGGAAGCGCCACGAACTGGTAATGTTTGTCCAGGAATGCAAACCTTAGGAACCGATGATGTTCCTTGTGGATAGGAATATGTAGATACGCATCCTTTAAATCCACCGTGGTCATGAATTGACCTTCCTGGATGGAAGGAAGGATAGTTCGAATGGTTTCCATCTTGAACGATGGGACCTTGAGAAATTTGTTTAAGATCTTGAGATCTAGGATTGGTCTGAACGTTCCCTCTTTTTTGGGAACTATGAACAGATTGGAGTAGAACCCCATCCCTTGTTCTCTCAATGGAACAGGATGAATCACTCCCATTTTTAATAGGTCTTCTACACAATGTAAGAACGCCTGTCTTTTTATGTGGTCTGAAGACAACTGAGACCTGTGGAACCTTCCCCTTGGGGGAAGTCCCTTGAATTCCAGAAGATAACCCTGGGAGACTATTTCTAGCGCCCAAGGATCCAGAACATCTCTTGCCCAAGCCTGAGCGAAGAGAGAGAGTCTGCCCCCCACCAGATCCGGTCCCGGATCGGGGGCCGATATTTCATGCTGTCTTGGTAGCAGTGGCAGGTTTCTTTGCCTGCTTTCCCTTGTTCCAGCCTTGCATTGGTCTCCAAGCTGGCTTGGCCTGAGAAGTATTACCCTCTTGCTTAGAGGACGTAGCACCTTGGGCTGGTCCGTTTTTACGAAAGGGACGAAAATTAGGTCTATTTTTTGCCTTGAAAGGCCGATCCTGAGGAAGGGCATGGCCCTTACCCCCAGTGATATCAGAGATAATCTCTTTCAAGTCAGGACCAAACAGCGTTTTCCCCTTGAAAGGAATGTTTAGTAGCTTGTTCTTGGAAGACGCATCAGCCGACCAAGATTTCAACCAAAGCGCTCTGCGCGCCACAATAGCAAACCCAGAATTCTTAGCCGCTAACTTAGCCAATTGCAAAGAGGCGTCTAGAGTGAAAGAATTAGCCAATTTGAGAGCATTGACTCTGTCCATAATCTCCTCATAAGGAGGAGAGTCACTATCGAGCACCTTAATCAGTTCATCAAACCAGAAATATGCGGCTGTAGTGACAGGGACAATGCATGAAATGGGTTGTAGAAGGTAACCCTGCTGAACAAACATCTTTTTAAGCAAACCTTCTAATTTTTTGTCCATAGGATCTTTGAAAGCACAACTATCCTCTATGGGAATAGTGGTGCGTTTGTTTAAAGTAGAAACCGCTCCCTCGACCTTGGGGACTGACTGCCATAAGTCCTTTCTGGGGTCGACCATAGGAAACAATTTTTTAAATATGGGGGGAGGGACGAAAGGAATACCGGGCCTTTCCCATTCTTTATTAACAATGTCCGCCACCCGCTTGGGTATAGGAAAAGCTTCTGGGAGCCCCGGCACCTCTAGGAACTTGTCCATTTTACATAGTTTCTCTGGGATGACCAAATTTTCACAATCATCCAGAGTGGATAATACCTCCTTAAGCAAAATGCGGAGATGTTCCAATTTAAATTTAAAAGTAATCACATCAGATTCAGCCTGCTGAGAAATGTTCCCTAAATCAGTAATTTCTCCCTCAGACAAAACCTCCCTGGCCCCCTCAGATTGGGTTAGGGGCCCTTCAGAGATATTAATATCAGCGTCGTCATGCTCTTCAGTAACTAAAACAGAGCATCCACGCTTACGCTGACAAGGGTTCATTTTGGCTAAAATGTCTTTGACAGAATTATCCATTACAGCCGTTAATTGTTGCATAGTAAGGAGTATTGGCGCGCTAGATGTACTAGGGGCCTCCTGAGTGGGCAAGACTCGTGTAGACGAAGGAGGGAATGATGCAGTACCATGCTTACTCCCCTCACTTGAGGAATCATCTTGGGCATCATTGTCATTATCACATAAATCACATTTATTTAAATGAATAGGAATTCTGGCTTCCCCGCATTCAGAACACAGTCTATCTGGTAGTTCAGACAAGTTAAACAGGCATAAACTTGATAAGAAAGTACAAAAAACGTTTTGAAATAAAACCGTTACTGTCACTTTAAATTTTAAACTGAACACACTTTATTACTGCAATAGTGAAAAAACATGAAGGAATTGTTCAAAATTCACCAAACTTTCACCACAGTGTCTTAAAGCCTTGAAAATATTGCACACCAATTTTGGAAGCTTTAACCCTTAAAATAACGGAACCGGAGCCGTTTTAAGCTTTAACCCCTTTACAGTCCCTGGTATCTGCTTTGCTGAGACCCAACCAAACCCAAAGGGGAATACGATACCAAATGATGCCTTCAGAAGTCTTTTATAAGTATCAGAGTTCCTCTCACATGCGACTGCATGCCATGCCTCTCAAAAACAAGTGCGCAACACCGGCGCGAAAATGAGACTCTGCCTATGCTTTGGGAAAGCCCCTAAAGAATAAGGTGTCTAAAACAGTGCCTGCCGATATTATTATATCAAAATACCCAGAATAAATGATTCCTCAAGGCTAAATAAGTGTTAATATCAATCGATTTAGCCCAAAAAATGTCTACAGACTAAATAAGCCCTTGTGAAGCCCTTATTTACAATTGTAATAAACATGGCTTACCGGATCCCATAGGGAAAATGACAGCTTCCAGCATTACATCGTCTTGTTAGAATGTGTCATACCTCAAGCAGCAAGGGACTGCAAACTGTTCCCCCAACTGAAGTTAATTGCTCTCAACAGTCCTGTGTGGAACAGCCATGGATTTTAGTTACGGTTGCTAAAATCATTTTCCTCATACAAACAGAATTCTTCATCTCTTTTCTGTTTCTGAGTAAATAGTACGTACCAGCACTATTTGAAAATAACAAACTCTTGATTGAATAATGAAAAACTACAGTTAAACACTAAAAAACTCTAAGCCATCTCCGTGGAGATGTTGCCTGTACAACGGCAAAGAGAATGACTGGGGTAGGCGGAGCCTAGGAGGGATCATGTGACCAGCTTTGCTGGGCTCTTTGCCATTTCCTGTTGGGGAAGAGAATATCCCACAAGTAAGGATGACGCCGTGGACCGGACACACCTATGTTGGAGAAAAAAGGCTTGTTAGCAACGCAAGTTTTTACCGACAAAACTCGTAATCTAGCCGTTAGTTTTTAATTAATAAGTTCTCTATAAACATATTCAACCACATTGTAATAATATGCTTTATATTCATATTGTCTTCTCATTGCCACACTCTTTTAACAGACAGTTCCCACAAACCACTTAAACAAAACAGTACTAACAATCTCATAGAAATGTATGAGTATATTTTTTTTTACCTTTCTTTCTCACTAATAAATGTCTTAGGAGAAGATATTGGATCAATCTCCATGTGACAGCAAGATATATGTAAATGCATAAAACGCAGATTAGCTAAATGTTCTTTTTGACAGCCAGCTTGCATCTAGTAATACCTCTGTATCCTTCTGGTAAGCCCTGGTAAGCTTCTGGATTTCATTTTCAGCCTCCATGACTTTCAATTTCTCTTTCTCCCATCCATACTGCGCCTTTTCCAAGTCCATCTGAAAATGACTTATTTGAGATTCCTTGTGTGCATACGTTGTCTGTAGGTGGTTTAACTCCTGCTTGGCACCCAACAGGTCAGATTGAGTTTTCTATAGAATTGAGAATATATCAAAACTTAAATGTGCCTTAACAATAACTTGAGTGAATATAACAATTGTGGTATGTATAATGTAATATTGATACAGGGAGTGCAGAATTATTAGGCAAGTTGTATTTTTGAGGATTAATTTTATTATTGAACAACAACCATGTTCTCAATGAACCCAAAAAACTCATTAATATCAAAGCTGAATATTTTTGGAAGTAGTTTTTAGTTTGTTTTTAGTTTTAGCTATTTTAGGGGGATATCTGTGTGGGCAGGTGACTATTACTGTGCATAATTATTAGGCAACTTAACAAAAAACAAATATATACCCATTTCAATTATTTATTTTTACCAGTGAAAACAATATAACATCTCAACATTCACAAATATACATTTCTGACATTCAAAAATAAAACAAAAACAAATCAGTGACCAATATAGCCACCTTTCTTTGCAAGGACACTCAAAAGCCTGCCATCCATGGATTCTGTCAGTGTTTTGATCTGTTCACCATCAACATTGCGTGCAGCAGCAACCACAGCCTCCCAGACACTGTTCAGAGAGGTGTACTGTTTTCCCTCCTTGTAAATCTCACATTTGATGATGGACCACAGGTTCTCAATGGGGTTCAGATCAGGTGAACAAGGAGGCCATGTCATTAGATTTTCTTCTTTTATACCCTTTCTTGCCAGCCACGCTGTGGAGTACTTGGACGCGTGTGATGGAGCATTGTCCTGCATGAAAATCATGTTTTTCTTGAAGGATGCAGACTTCTTCCTGTACCACTGCTTGAAGAAGGTGTGTTCCAGAAACTGGCAGTAGGACTGTGAGTTGAGCTTGACTCCATCCTCAACCCGAAAAGGCCCCACAAGCTCATCTTTGATGATACCAGCCCAAACCAGTACTCCACCTCCACCTTGCTGGCGTCTGAGTCGGACTGGAGCTCTCTGCCCTTTACCAATCCAGCCACGGGCCCATCCATCTGGCCCATCAAGACTCACTCTCATTTCATCAGTCCATAAAACCTTAGAAAAATCAGTCTTGAGATATTTCTTGGCCCAGTCTTGACGTTTCAGCTTGTGTGTCTTGTTCAGTGTGGTCGTCTTTCAGCCTTTCTTACCTTGGACATGTCTCTGAGTATTGCACACCTTGTGCTTTTGGGCACTCCAGTGATGTTGCAGCTCTGAAATATGGCCAAACTGGTGGCAAGTGGCATCTTGGCAGCTGCACGCTTGACTTTTCTCAGTTCATTGGCAGTTATTTTGCGCCTTGGTTTTTCCACACGCTTCTTGCGACCCTGTTGACTATTTTGAATGAAACGCTTGATTGTTCGATGATCACGCTTCAGAAGCTTTGCAATTTTAAGAGTGCTGCATCCCTCTGCAAGATATCTCACTATTTTTGACTTTTCTGAGCCTGTCAAGTCCTTCTTTTGACCCATTTTGCCAAAGGAAAGGAAGTTGCCTAATAATTATGCACACCTGATATAGGGTGTTGATGTCATTAGACCACACCCCTTCTCATTACAGAGATGCACATCACCTAATATGCTTAATTGGTAGTAGGCTTTCGAGCCTGTACAGCTTGGAGTAAGACAACATGCATAAAGAGGATGATGTGGTCAAAATACTCATTTGCCTAATAATTCTGCACTCCCTGTATATATATATATATATAGATAGTATACACACACCACACACACACACCTTTTTTATATTTATAAATGTATTTCTTCTTTTATTTATTTTTTAGAAGACAGAAGGGCTACTAGAAATACCCAGGGAAGTTTTGTCTGGTCTAATCCCCATTTCTGACCAGTCCTATAGATAACCTTGTGAATACATCAGACCAACAGTCATGGTTCTCAACCACATTATAGTTTGTGCAATTGTCTTTTACTTACCTTAAAGGGACATGAAATCCATTTTGTGATTTAGAAAGAGCATGCAAATGCAAACAACTTTCCAAAGTACTTCTATTATCTAATTTGAGTCATTCTCTTGTTAAAAACCATATCTAAATAGGCTCAGTAGCTGCTGATTGGTGGTTGCACATAGATGCCTCTTGTGATTGGCTCAGTCAAGTACATTGCTATTTCCTTAACAAAGGATATCTAAAGAAAGAAGCTAATTAGATAATAGAAGTAAATTAGAATGTTATTTAAAATGTATTTTCTGTCTGAATCATGAAAGAAACATTTTGGGTTTCATGTCCCTTTAATTTGTAAACCTAACTGAAGAATGGTGAATAAATAATATGGATGCTATTAATAGTAAATAATGCTATTATTAACATGAATAAAATATTAATAATAATTAGTATTATTATTCAAGGAAAGACCACAAGTAATAGAACACTTAAACATATGTCAGTCAAAGTAGCTCTGTAACACTTTTGTTTTTGTGCCCATATTTACAAGTGTCCATGAAATATTTATTACAAAGAAAGATATTTTACCTCAAAAGTTCCTCAGTAGCCACATCCCATTTTAAAGGACTTCTAAGCAGCATATTAGTATGTCTGTCCTAGGACAGCTGAAGGGATGAGCCTTGTGCACTCTCATCTTATTTCACCAATCAGGTAAAGGACGTTTACAATGAAATCTCATGAGAGTTAAGTCAAATCTCATGACCTCAGCACTGCTGATGCTGATTGGCTGCTGTTCATTTCTTCATTTATTTATTTTTATCTGCAGTTGGGAGCAGGTGAAGTATAACTTTTTACACAGAACTTACTCTGCTGAGCTGAGGAGATTGTGAGGTAAAATATCTTCTTTTTCTACATAGAGATGCTCAGGTGATATTTTCCTGTCAGCTTTTTACAGTTATACTGCATCAGTTTCAAGTGATTTAGCATATGAATATTATGTCCTTTTAAAGGACATATGTTGGTATCTCTTATACGAGTGATTCTCAAAGTGTGTGTCATGACTCATTAGTGTGTCGGCGGCAGTGTGTAGGTGTGTCCCTGCTTCAGCACAATTTTTTTTTTAATTTTTAATTTGGTTTCCGACTTTCCGCCTGCCTGCTACGCATATCACATGGTTGACACATGATTGATACCTAGTGGGTCACAGATCATCTTAACCTATTGGCGCAGCTCAGTGGGAATTGAAACTATTCCCATTGGTGGCTTTAGCGGCACAATGGCTCCTAACTGCACGTGTAGTCTCCTCATTCCGCTTGTGACTGCATGTGTAATCAGTGAGTGGGACAGCAGTGTGTTTGCAGTGCGGGCAGAAGTCAGTCAGACTTGCAGAGCTCTAAGGGCGGCAGCTTAAACGCTGAGCTGAAGTCAGAAGTCAAAGTGTTTTTGTATTTTTTGCAGTTAGCTCCCAGTAGTGCATTGCTGCTCCTGCTCTTGATATATGGATAGGAAGTGGAAGCTTAAAAATGCTTGATGATGAAATGTGAGTGTCTTTAGCTAATATTCCACTAAATATTCAGAAACTGTGTTCATCCCATCAACATCATACATTCCATTAAAATAGTAAGTAGCTATTGGTGTTACACTTTTTTTAATTCTTGCACATACTTACTGTTACTTGTAAATACATTCCGTTATTATATCATTTATGTACGTGTCCGTATCTCTTAAAACAAGTTAGCTTAACCTCCTGTTTGCTAGTACAACTGAATTACTGTGTCGCGAAATTATGTAGGTCTAAAAAGTGTCACCAGCATGAAAAGTTTGGAAAGCTCTGTCTTATACCTGTACTTTTACTGCTACCCTAACGCCTTTGGAGGTAATACCCTGAAACATTACACTAAGGATCAATAAAAGCAATGAAGAAAACCCTGGAGATTACCTTTCTGGTAGTATTAGTATATACATTTATGAAGTGCACCACAGGTGCAAAAGTGACGGCTATACCACTTTGACACATAGATATTCTCCAAGAATAACTATAATCATTGTACCTCAAGGTTTGAGCACAGCGTTTGCAGTATCTGTTTGGAAGCCTGCAGTTCTTCTTTCGTCTTCATATATAAGTTGTTTGCTTCTTCAAGCTAATTAAAAGAAATGAAAACAAGTCATAACCCAGTTTAACTTGAATGCAATCAGCAAACTAATTATGATTTACTTAAAGGGACATGAAACACAAAAAATTCTTTCATGATTTAGGTAGAAAATACAATTTTAAACAACTTTCCAGTTAACTTCTATTATCTAATTTGCTTCATTCTCTTGGTATAATTTGTTGAAGGAGCAGCAATGCACTACTGGTTTCTAACTGAACACATGGGCGAGCCAATGACAGTCGGTATATATATGCAGCAACCAATCAGCAGCTAGAACCTAGGTTCTTTGCTGCTCCTGAGCTTATCTTGATAAACCTTTCAGCAAAGGATAACAAGAGAATGAAGCAAATTAAATAGTAGAAGTAAATTGGAAAGTTGTTTAAAATTGCTTGCTTTTTTTTTCTCAATCATGAAAAAAATGTGGGTTTCATGTCCCTTTAACATGCATTCATTTGTTAGGGACACACCTGATAATGAGTGATAATCATTATCAGGTCTCCAGTATTTAACTGGAAAGTGAAATATCTGCTTGTGTAGTATTATTAATCTATAGGTTTGATCTTATGTGGGCATATGAGTGACAGTGATAGTAGTGCCATAGTGTCTGATTGTAGGGCCTATTTAGATACATTATTGACAGGATCTGAAGGGCCACGTCTGATCTAGATCCGATTACAAATGCTCCCTCACCGGATCTCGTGATAGTTATCCAGTGTTGTTATGTAGGCCAGTTAGTAACCATAAGTTATTGCTGAAATTATTCAATTTATAAAGGTCTCAAAGGGAAGCAGAAAACAGCAGTTGTACATTGTGTGTAGTCAAAATACCTTTAAACAAGCACACATCTTTAAAATTGTAGTTTATTGTTTTACCATTACACCACTACAATTCTCATGAAGCAACCCTGCAAAGTCAGCTCTTTTGACTGCAGAAACATTTGCATACCATTAATCTTCCGTTATTAATTTTAGACAGAAAAAGGGGGTTTAAAGACTAGGAGGAATTGCACTGCAAATTCAGTTAGTGTTGTTTGCAGGGGAAGATAGCAGAGAATCTTTAACAGGCTTGTTATCATGTGCAAAAGAAACGTACTGAACATTGCCATGAATGACATATCCTCAGGGTCACTTACAAGCAAGAGCCCACTGGGAGGCTTCGTGGCAAGCAAGCAATCAGCTGCTCTTGTATGCCTTGAGATGTATTTGTCTCAACAGATCGTTCTTCTTTTTGTCAGCTTGCTCTGTTTGCTTAACTAACAGTTGCCCCCAACGGCCTTCCCCTACCGCTGCCTTTGGCACAGGCTTGCAATATAGCAGCATAGCCAGCCAAAGCCTGATGAGGAAACTTTTAAACTGTGCTCTGAACCATATGATCCCTTTCCACCTTAAGAGCAACTCACCGCAGGTAATGTGTTCCTAGCTACTCTGCAGCATCCTGCACTGGGCCTCAGAAGAGCTTCTTAAACTACTGAGTAAGAGTGAATATTTTCCCCTCCCCGGGAAAGACCTGGCAGTTGTGCTTGTTTAGAGAAATGTCATTGTTTCCACATGCATCAATATACAATCCCAGCAGACACTGAGGTGATGTTTCTGGCATCCACATCCACAATAAAAATAGCAATCTTACTTCACATTCTAATTTAAAGCAAATAAAACCAATGGCCAAGATGTAGCTTAAGATAAAAAATAACTTAAAACAAGTCATATTTAACATGCATTGCTAAAAATTACAAACCTTTTGTCAGTTTATAATAAATTCAACCATTTCATGTTTTTAACATGCCCAAGGCCTCTTCCATGATTGTTTTTTTCCCTACGCTGATTGACATTAAATAGGTGTCCCACGCAATGTTTGGCTGGCTTACTGGACGCCATTACACTGCTCTCCTCCCCTCTTATCTAGCGTGCAATATAGCAGCACATTCTGATGTAAAAATGAATGGATGTTATTTGAATCATAAGAAGGAGCCAATGCTTTTAAATGCAGTTTCCCTTTGGGATAGGTTTTCACATTAAACATTGCTAGTGAAAGTGCAAAATGCTTGGATCCCTCTGTAAATAATCCTTTATATGGCATGCTATTTTTATATGCTCAGGCTTCCGCTCATTAAACTGTACATTAGTTCTCCTTCCCAGATCTACAGTTAGAAATATACTTAAAGGGACATTAAACCCAAATTTTTTCTTTCATGATTCAGATGGAGAATATTTAAACAAATTTCTAATTTACTTCTATTATCTAATGTTTGCTTCATTCTCTTGATATTCTGTCCTGAAGAGCATATCTAGATAGGCTCAGTAGCTTCTGATTGGTGGCTGCACATAGATGCCTCATGTGTTTGGCTCACCCATGTGCATTGCTATTTCTTTAACAAAAGATATCTAAAGAATGAAGCAAATTAGATAATAGAAGTAAATTGGAATGTTTTTTAAAAATGTTTCTATCTGAATCATGTAAGAACATTTTGGGTTTAATGTCCCTTTAAAGGGAAATAATAAAAAAAAAAACTGATACTGCAAATTTAATTTTAATTTTGAACACACAGATTATAATTATTACTTTGAATTACAAAAACAAGCAAGTGTAAATATAAAAAAAAATGTTTCCTGTTCTCATAAAAAAAACAAAAAAAACATAATTTATGCTTACCAGATAAATTCCTTTCCTTCCTGGCAGGGAGAGTCCACGACTTCATTCCTTACTGTTGGGAAATACAACACCTGGCCACCAGGAGGAGACAAAGACACCACAGCCAAAGGCTTAAATATCCCTCCCACTTCCCATATCCCCCAGCCATTCTCCCGAGGGAACAAGAAAAAGTAGGAGAAATATCAGGGTATAAAAGGTGCCAGAAGAAATAATATAAAAAGGGAGCCGCCTATCAAAAACATACATTACGGGCGAGGTTGTGGACTCTCCCTGCCAGGAAGGAAAGGAATTTATCTGGTAAGCATAAATTATGTTTTCCTTTAATAAGGCAGGGAGAGTTCACAACTTCATTCCATACTGTTGGGAAAACTATACCCAAGCTACAGAGGACACTAAATGAATAACGGGAGGGAACAGAAAAAATAGGCGGACCCTATTCCGAGGGCACCACAGCCTGCAAAAACTTTTCTCCCGAAAGCTGCTTCAGCCGAAGCAAACATATCAAACTTGTAAAATTTAGAAAAAGTGTGTAAGGAGGACCAGGTAGCCGCCTTACAAATCTGATCCATTGAGGCTTTGTTCTTAAAAGCCCAAGAGGAAGACACTGCTCTAGTGGGATGAGTCGTTATCCTCTCAGGAGGCTGTTGTCCCGCTGTCTCATAAGCTAAGCGGATGACACTCCTCAACCAGAAGAATAGGGAAGTCATAGTAGACTTCTGCCCCTTACGCTTCCACGTATAGATGACAAACAAAGAGGAAGATTGTCTGAATTCCTTAGTAGCCTGAGGATAGAACTTCAGGGCATGAACCACATCTAGATTGTGAAGCAAACGTTCCTTCGCTGAAGAAGGATTAGGACACAAGGAAGGAACAACAATTTCTTGATTAATGTTACGATTCAACACCACCTTAAGGAGGAAACCTAGTTTAGTGCGTAAAACCGCCTTATCGACATTAAAAACCAGATAAGGGGGGTCACATTGCAAAGCAGAAATCTCAGAAACTCTGCACGCAGAGGCAAAAGCGAGCAAAAAAAGAACCTTCAAAGATAACAATTTAACGGCAACAGTATGCATAGGCTCAAACGGAGCCTGCTGCAAAACACTAATAACAAGATTGAGACTCCAAGGCAGAGCCCCAGATCTAAACACAGGTCTGATCCTAGCCAGAGCCTTAACAAAGGACTGCACGTCTGGAAGCTTGGCCAATCTTTTGTGCAGTAATGATGACAATATCTGTCCCTTCAGGGAACTAGCAGATAAACCCTTCTCCAGTCCATTGTGGAAAAAAGCTAAAATTCTGGCAACCTTAACCTTATGCCAGGAAAAACCACGCTCTTCACACCAGTACAGGTAAGTCCTCCACACTTTATGGTAGATACAACAAGTAACTGGCTTACGAGCTTGAACCAGAGTGTTGATAATACTCTCAGAAAATCCTCTCTTGGCTAAGACTGTGTTAAATCTCCATGCAGTCAGCCTCAGAGAATCTAGATTTTAATAAACGATGGGACCCTGTATTAACAGATCTCTGCAACAATGTAACCTCCACTGAGGAGATGAGGACTTCCCCACCAGATCCGCAAACCACATCCTTCGCGGCCCCAACAGAGCAATCAGAATCACTGATGCTCGTTCCTGCTTGATGCAAGCCACCACACAAGGGAGAAGCGGTAATTCAGGGAAAATATATACGAGTCTGAACCTCCATGGTACTGATAGGGCATCTATCAGTTCCGCCTGAGGATCCCTCGACCTCGACCCGTACATGTCCAGATCATCTGTCCCAAGGCACGTGCTTCTTGAGACCATCCTGGGAGATTGTGACTATGGACGAAAGCCTTTCCGGCTGGGAAGCCGTTTGGGGTGCACAAGGTCTATGGACTCAGGAGGAGTCTTCCCTTCCGATCAATATTTTGGAACTCCGGGCAATCTTCAATGCCTTGAAAGCTTGGCCCCTTCTGGGTTCGTCCCAGTTTATCAGATTCCAATCAGACAATATAACCTTGGTTACCTACATCAACCATCAGGGAGGAACGAGAAGTTCCTTGGCGATGAGAGAAGTATCTCAGATACTAGAGTGGGCAGAGACTCACAGATGTATGCTGTCAGCGATCCACATTCTGTGTGTGGACAACTGGGAAGCGGACTTCCTCAGCAGGCAATCTTTTCACCCAGGGGAATGGTCTCTTCACCCCAAGGTGTTTGCAGAGATATGCAGTGAGTGGGGGACGCCAGAGATAGATCTCATGGCATCCCGCCTCAATATTAAGCTACCCAGGTACGGGTCAAGGTCTAGGGATCCTCAGACGGTACTGATAGATGCCCCATCAGTACCATGGAGGTTCAGACTCATATATATTTTTTCTCCATTACCGCTTCTCCCTCGTATGATGGCTCGCATCAAGCAGGAGCGAGCATCAGTGATTCTGATTGCTCTGTCTTGACCGCAAAGGACGTGGTTTGCAGATCTGGTGGGGATGTCCTCATCTGAAGGTTACCTTGTCGCAGAGCTCTGCTGATACAGGGTTTCTTCGTTAATTAAAATCTAGATTATCTGAGGCGGACTGCGTGGAGATTGAATACTTAGTCTTAGCCAAGAGAGGATTTTCTGAGAGTGTTATCAGTGTTAGTGGTTTTTCCTGGCTTACGGTTAAGGATGCCAGAATTTTAGCTTTTCTCCAGTATGGACTAGAGAAGGGTTTATCTGCTAGTTCCCTGAAGGGATAGATAGCGGCCCTGTCATTGTTACTGCACAAAAGATTGGCCAAGCTTCCAGACGTGCAGTCCTTTATTAGGGCTCTGGCTAGGAAAATCTTATCTTATTTACTTTTTTTTTCTGTTGGTACTCTTTGTTGAAAAGGATACCTAGATATGTTTAGGAGCAGAAATGCACTACTGGGAGCTAGCTGCTGATTGGTGGCTGCACATACTACTAATGTCATTAATTTAATTCACCTGATGTGCTAAGCTAAAACCCAGTAGTGCATTGCTGCTCCTTCAGCAAAGAATAGCAAGAGAATAAAGCAAATTTGAAAATGGAAATAAATGGAAAGATGTTTAAAACTGTATACTTTATCTGAATCACAAAAGAAAAATTGGGTCTCATTTCCATTTAACAAACGAACAAAGAAATGATCAAGCACACATATAGACCCACAATAATTCACTTCACAGGTAAATGTGGATGATAGTTTGTGTCTGCAAAGAAAATTACAGTTTAAAGGGACAGTCTACTCCAGAATTGTTATTGTTTAAAAAAAAATAGATAATGCCTTTATTGCAATTCCCCCGTTTTGCATAACCAACACGGTTATATTAAAGGGACAGTCTACACTGGACAATAAGGCACTTGTATGCAACTATTCCACCGTTGTAACCCCCAACAACTGCTGGCACACCATGCAGAGCAAAATGAAATACAGTATTTTATGTAAACTTCCTTTATTTGTCCTCCTGAACATTGCTGCCAAACTCCTCCTCCATCATTCTTCCTACTTCTTGTTGGTCTGGTTGTACTCGCTCCCAGCAGTGCACGTGGCGTTATATTATCCTGGGGACTGGAGTACACGACACTCGGTCAGACACATTACGCTAGTCTGTTCATTGGAGGAGTTCTGTGGCCATGCTGTAATGGCTGAACAGAAAAAGTGATATCTATTTGACAAGAGAAGAAGAGTACTATGCACTAATTAGTTACAAGGATGATACCACAAGTGCAAATGCAACAAAGTGTGGGTGTTTTAAAAAAATAGTGTTGAATGAATGAGTGAAAAAAACATCCAAGGAACATCCAAGTTCCTTTTTTTAATCTTTGTAATTATGTTTGTAATTTTGTTGTCATTATTTTATGATTTGCTCTAAATGTATCAACTTTTTGCAGATACTATATGTGTATGAGATTTTTGTAGTCCTTTGATGTTATGTTTTTATGAAATTGTGCACAGTTTTTAATTTTATTTGTTCATTAAATAATACTGATTTTTTTATCTCACAATTTGGCATCACATTTTCCCATTTTTAACCTGTTTTACATCCATTATATATTTATATAATTATATTTATATGTGTAATTGAAATCACCTTTTAAAGGTGTATTATTATTTATCCTCTACTTATCAAAGATTAGATATTTACATGCATTTATTTTTTTCACTCATTCATTCAACACTCATTTTTTAAAACACCCACACTTTGTTGCATATGCACTTGTACTATCATCCTTGCAACTAATTAAGCCACTTTTTTCTTCTCTTGTCAAATAGAGATCATTTATTCAAATAACTTATTTTAGGGAGGTATAGGGACCCCCTTTTCTAGTACTGTGTTTTTATTTACTACCCTAAAGTGCAAATATCTATACACCTTCACTTCTGTAATGGCCAAACAACAAACTTTTTTATACTAAAAAAAATGATTCCCTTTGCCCTGCATGAAGCGGCACCGGACAGTGTTGCATTCAGTCTCCTAGGTTCCATCATATTTAATCCCACTTTGAGCCATTTCTCCATTTAGGTCCATTGGTAATTGACTGGTTCTCACCAACCTGTATAACTATTATCTGCTCTCTTTTGGATACATTTAATTCTTACCTGTTTTACTCAGGTTACATCATGCAGTGTGTCCTTTCTTTATTACATTGACTCTGGCCATTGATCCTTTATTAAAGATCATTCCAATATCCTTCTTAGGATATTTCCTTCCTCTCCACCACTATACAACTGTCACAACATTAATTAATCTTGTGTTTTGCCGTTCAAGTACAAGACTAGGACACTGATTCTAGAGTGGTCTTTTAAGACATCTACATTCCCCCGTTGGCTATCCTAGCATAACCTATATCTCTACATAGTTATAGCTCAAATATTGCCATATTACCTCCTCTATGGCAGTTTATGTTAAGTCTTACCTAATTATCTTCTGCAGTGTTGGAGTAGATTCTAACCGACGTAAATAGCCCTTTCCTATACTCTATATCCTACTTATCTCATTTTATTGTTTCTGTTAATGCTTTATTATAAGTAATAGCTTAAGTATATTTATTTATATTTTACACATATTTCTTGTGTCTGGATTTATATTATGTATCCACTTACAAAGTTAATATTATATTCACCTACAAAGTTAATATTATGGATCTATTCAATGTATCCACCCTCCTCCTTGTTTGGGATTATGATCACGATATATAAATTTCCTTTTGCACATTTCCGGCCCCAGAAATAATGCCCCTTATCCGCACCCTAAATGACGATACGAATGAGGCGAATATATTCACTTATAATTATATTTTGTAAGGAATCTTATTATAATTGTTATTTGGATTGTCTGTTTTATCCCTATCCCCTCTGGATCAGTTCTACATGATCAGTTCTATATGACCAAATGCTATTTTTTCTGTGATCTCATACTAGGAGACAGATTTTTTCTGAGGTCTCATACTAGGAGCCAGATATACATGTTCTCATATCATGGTCTCATTTAACTGTCACCAGTTCAGGATTATGTTCCCGATATCCTTAACTCCTGGAATTTCCCTTTTACTAACTGCCGATAGCTATGTGTCACTTTTAAGTATCCCCATATATATTTCCTTTAAAAGCGAAACCGGAAATTATGCTACGGACACGGCCGATCAACATACACACATGGAACGGTCAGTGATACATATGTCAACATCACTATATTAGGATTATGCACCTATGCTTCTAGGTTACACTTCTGTTTCCGTGTTTTATAAGCTTTATGCTATAACTAGATTTTCAAAAATCTCGATGCATCTCAAAAACCCATAATTCCCTAAACAGGAAGTGGGTGTATCACCATTTTTAATTATCTCTATACATCCCAAAACCCATAATTCCCTAAACAGGAAGTGGGCGTATCACTATTTTGTCACCAAAATGACCATTTATGATTGTTTAGTCACCTTATATAAAGCCAGTGATGGCACAAACTTTATTACTGTCTTGAAAAAGGCCTTATATAGGCTGAAACGCGTCGACAACTGGTAAGAACTATTTCAATATTATTCAATAGACCTGTACCATCTACACTATTATTTTTTGTTTTCTCATTGAGGAATACTACATCACATTCACTCATTGCATTTATTTTTATCTTAACATTTTTCATCATTTTTTGTTGATTGTTGATATATATTTCTCATTTTTTCACTTTTTGGATTTTTCCACTTGCTTCACTTCACCAAGGAATCATTTTTTTATCACAATTTTTGGCCCCTTTTTTCTTCACATAGGATTAATTGACACGATTGACTTTTGGACATTTGCAGGACATTTGTATTTCATTTTTTGCTGGGCTTTTATTTTTGCTTTTGTCATCCACTGTTGCTCACCAGCGTCATATTTGGTACTTATACCAACTTTATGCACTTTACCTGTCACTTGTAATTATTGCACAGGTCCGCCTTCTTCTCATATGCAATTATTGTTATTTACCTGTCATTTGCAATTACTGTACAGTTCACATGGATCCATTTTAATTTTTATTGTATAATTTTTACTGATTTTATCATTACTGTTTTATTGTATGCTTTTATGTGTCTTTGTTAGGATTAAAACTTCTTACACACATCTCATTAGGTACGTTCTCATTCATTACCTCGGCCTTTCATTTAGGCGCTTTGTACATTACACCATACAGTGTAGACTGTCCCTTTAATCTACTTTTTACCTCTATGATTACCTTGCATATAAGCCTCTGCAGACTGCCCCCTTATTTCAGTTCTTTTGACAGACTAGCATTTTAGCCAATCAGCAATGACTCATAAATAACTCCAGGGTAGTTATATGGAACACATGAACTAGCGCTGTCAAGCTGGGAAAACCTGTCAAAATACACTGAGATAAGAGGTGGCCTTCAAGGACTAAGAGATTAGCCTACGTTTAACTTTTAACAAAGAATACCAAAAGAACAAAGTACATTTTATGATAAAAGTAAATTGGAAAGTTGTATAAAATTGCATTCGCTATCTGAATCATTAAAGTTTAATTTGGACTAGAATGTCCCTTTAAGTACTTTAAAAAACAAAAAAAAAAAAAACAATTGTTCTAATGTGGATATGTACCATGCATATATTTAAAAAAATGTGTTTCTCATTTAATTTAACTTTGACATATTTAAAGGGATATAAAAACACCTGAAAACAAATAACTGATGCCAACCGGAAAAAAAATATAAAAAGAACTTTAAAGAGACACTCAATTTAAAATTAAACTTTCATGCAATTTTAAACAATTTTCCAATTTACTTCCATTAACAATATGTTTACAGTATTTTTATATTTTCACTTTTTTAGTCATCAGCACCTACTGAGCATGTGCAAGAATACACAGAATATACGTATATGCATTTGTGATTGGATGATGGGTGTCACATGGTAAAAAGACATAACTTAAATTTATCAGAAAAAAATTCTACTTTATTGGAGTACAGACTAAGTGCTATTGCATTGTCTTGTTCTCCTGCAGTTGTTGGTCATGCAAATCTACTGTATTTACTGGTCCTTTAACTTTTAAAAGATTTTTGTTCTTTAAATCTCTACCACATTTCTTTGATATGTAAACTTACTCTACAAAATGAGGAACACAAAATAAAAAATAAAAAAACAAGTATCATAGTAATTAAAAAAATTTAACACAATTTCAAGAAAAATAGGCCAATAAACGTATATACAGAAATAAATACAAGGTGCTAATTATTTGTGCATGATTGATCAAAGCAACACAATCTATCATGTTTTACCCAGTAAATTAAGTCTAAGGGTGGGCATAAGGACAATTATAGATAGGTACTTCTCTCTGAACCCCAGACATATGTCTAGGCCTAGTGTGGGCCTCGTCAGTGAGGTGCAGCCATATCCCTCTAGGGCCTAGGCACAATGAGCAAAAGGTCCACGTCTGGTTTCCCACATCACCCTTAGGGAAACTCCCTCAGGGTCATAATTAGTGGACATGTTGCTCATGCATCTTTCAAAAAGATAAATCTGCCATCTGATGAGTCCAATTTTTAGCTTTGCCCAATACCTGGTTGTCTAATGGTTAGACTGAGACCTGGAGAAGCCTACAAGCCACAGCGTCTCTCACCCACTGTAAAATTTGGTGGAGGATTGGTGATGATCTGGGGGTGCTTCAGCAAGGCTGAAATCTGGCAGATTTATCTTTGTAAAGGGGCACATGAATCAAGCCACGTACAAGGTTATCCTGGAAGAAAACTTGCTTCTTTCTGCTCTGACAGTGTTCCCAACTCTGCAGACAGCCAGGTCAATCAAGGTGTGGTTTGAGGACCACCAAATCAAGACCGTGTCATGGCCAGCTCAATTTCCAGACTTGAACCCCATTGAAAGCCTCTGGAATGTGATCAAGAGGAAGGTGGATGGTCACACGTCATCAAACAAAACTGTTTGAGTTTTTGCACTAGGAGTGGCATCAAGTCACGCAACAGCAATGTGAAAGACGGGTGAAGAGCATGGCAAGAAGCATTACAGCTGTGATTGAAAATCAGAGTTATTCCACCAAATATTGATTTCTGAACTTTTGCTTAGTTAAAAACAATAGTATTGTGTTGTTTAAAAATGAATATGAACTTGTTGTCTTTGCATTATTCCAAGTCTGAAAGCACTGCATCTTTTTTGTTATTTTGACCAGTTGTCTTTTTCTGCAAATAAATGTTCTAAATCAGTGTTAATTAGCCGAGGTCCTCAAGCACCCCCAACAGGCCAGGATTTCATTATAGATTAACTAGTGCACAGGTGAAGAAATAAGCTTATGGGTGAGAGCAGGTTAGTAATCATGGTGTTACTGACCAGCTGATTACTTCACCTGTGCACCGGTTCAGCTATAATGAAAACCTGGTCTGTTGGGGGTACTTGAGGACTGCAGTTGAGAAACACTGCTCTCAATGACAATATTTTTATTTGGAATTTGGGAGAAATGTCAGTAGTTTATAGAATAATACAAACGTTCATTTTACTCAAACACATACACATTTTTTATAAAGTGAGTGGAGACTGCGGATAAAATAGTGACTGGAATTTCTCAGATCTTCTGATCCACTTGTATGTGAGGGAGCTGAAAGGCTGAGAATTGTTGTAAAGCATAAGGAGACTGTAGCAAAACATGGAACCTGGGATTTTACAGAAGGTGGTTGTACTAGAAGGAGATGAGCAGAGCAATTCTGTGTTTATTAGACATGTGTATTAGTAGCAATATTAATCACAATGGTAACAGTAATCACAACTTGCATACTCCTGTTTCAGAAACATGTCTAATTGTCACCGCCTGGCAATAGCACTACTATCACACAACACCAATTAACAGTTCTTTCACAATTATCAAACCTTATATATGCAATATAGTCCGGGCAACGCATTTTAATATTTAAAATACATAATGTAACAGTCCTGGGAGGACTAAAGTCCCCTCTGAGACTCCTACATCGTACGCCAATTTGTGACATGTTCATAATAGGATTTCTTACATTTAAAACATACAGAGTATTTGTTCATTATTTATTCATTGAACAGCTCTAGTTTCAAATGTATGTTAATGATAGCTTGCTTTGCATTCCACACAGATCCTGCCATTCCAAGTTTGATTTATAGAATGTAGAAAGGCCAGCCAGAGGTTGTGTATTCAGTGTTGATAGGACAAAATAATTAGTATCATCCATGTTCAAAATAGAACTAAAACAGCAAATGAACCCAAGTAATTCAGTACCCCAAGCCATGACAGCAAAAAATCCATGACAGCAGTGATTTCTTTTTCAGTGTCTGAAAAGCTGTCAATTCTGAATTCCCAGCCGCCCGACCTTTGTAACTTGCAAAGAAGCAGAACTGCATTAGGCCGAAGGCTATGTGTTTGGAGCCAAACAGTGCCAGTGTTACCTCATTAGATGCGCCTTCCAGCCGGCTCTGGTAATCTGTCAAGGTATGTCTCAAAGTCTCAAGGACAACAGCAAAGCCTGCAGGTTTAACTTTATCTTTGGAGATCCCTGAAGAAGAAAAAAAAAATGATAGAAAAGGACATGAAGAGACACACAAAACGAGGGGGGAAGTGTCATAAAGATATTGTAATGTTAAAACAGCTGATGTGATATGATCAAGATGTGATCTCCAAAAGCTTCCAGTCATCTGTTGTGCTTGCATAAATCATGGTATATAAAATACCCCAAGAAGTCATTTTATCTCTTAAATCTATGTACTGTGCTTTTTGCCATTCGAGAGACAAATTATTCTAAACTATTTAATTAAAATAACATTTTTGTATTTGTGTAACATATGTACAAACTATTATCAAATGTATTCTTCCCCAGTTATTCTACTTATTACAACTGACTTTACAATGATGTGGCACAGTGCTTGAACATTTTGCTCAAAATCTAGGAGCCACCCCTAGAGATATAACAGCTTCATTACCCAGAATACACACGTGTAATCATGGGGTTAAACAGAACATAACACTCTCAGCAGATGTAACTCATGCATAAGCTGCTTTGCTTTAACCCTTCAACTACCCAAAATACATTTCTAATTAAAGAGTTAAAGTCCTGCTTTGTAAAACACTCATAGCAGTAATGTATCCCCCCTTGCTATCCTGTATGTTAATTAACCCTTGATGGCCCAGAACACAAATCAGAAATCAACCATATATTATAGAATGAGGGAGTTAAAAGGATAGGGAAGAAATAGCAAGAGAGTTCTTAGCAATGTACCTCTCTTGATAGCCCAGGTCTAACTCCCTGTCTTCCCTAAATGCTGCACTAAACTGTAACTTGCACAGAGGAAGAGAGCCTGGTCCCACAGTAGTGTGCATTCAGCAGTTATCCAAACAGACAAGTGACTGTACTGGTGAACTCCTCGAGAGGGAGATCTAACTAGGTTTACTCTTCCACAAAGGATATAAAGAGAACAAACCAAATTAGATAATATAAGTAAATACTTCTATAAATTCTATCTGAACCATGACATTTTCACTTTACTGTCCCTTTATTTCCCTATTACCTACAATGGACTGAACATAAAAAGAACACACATTTTAATCCTCCAATTCCATTTTTATTGTAGTGTAGAGATCACCTAATATTATAATTGTGTCTAATATAATTTAATACAGAAAGATAATTTAGCTATGTAGAATATAATTATTTTAAAGAGCAATAATAACACAAAAAAAAGTTTAGAAACATTAAAGAAAAACATAATTTATGTAAGAACTTACCTGATAAATTCATTTCTTTCATATTAGCAAGAGTCCATGAGCTAGTGACGTATGGGATATACATTCCTACCAGGAGGGGCAAAGTTTCCCAAACCTCAAAATGCCTACAAATACACCCCTCACCACACCCACAATTCAGTTTAACGAATAGCCAAGAAGTGGGGTGATAAGAAAAAAAGTGCGAAAGCATATAAAATAAGGAATTGGAATAATTGTGCTTTATACAAAATCATAACCACCACAAAAAAAGGGCGGGCCTCATGGACTCTTGCTAATATGAAAGAAATGAATTTATCAGGTAAGTTCTTACATAAATTATGTTTTCTTTCATGTAATTAGCAAGAGTCCATGAGCTAGTGACGTATGGGATAATGACTACCCAAGAAGTGGATCTTTCCACACAAGAGTCACTAGAGAGGGAGGGATAAAATAAAGACAGCCAATTCCTGCTGAAAATAATCCACACCCAAAATAAAGTTTAACGAAAAACATAAGCAGAAGATTCAAACTGAAACCGCTGCCTGAAGTACTTTTCTACCAAAAACTGCTTCAGAAGAAGAAAATACATCAAAATGGTAGAATTTAGTAAAAGTATGCAAAGAGGACCAAGTCGCTGCTTTGCAGATCTGGTCAACCGAAGCTTCATTCCTAAACGCCCAGGAAGTAGAAACTGACCTAGTAGAATGAGCTGTAATTCTCTGAGGCGGAGTTTTACCCAACTCAACATAGGCAAGATGAATTAAAGATTTCAACCAAGATGCCAAAGAAATGGCAGAAGCTTTCTGGCCTTTTCTAGAACCGGAAAAGATAACAAATAGAGTAGAAGTCTTACGAAAAGATTTCGTAGCTTCAACATAATATTTCAAAGCTCTAACAACATCCAAAGAATGCAACGATTTCTCCTTAGAATTCTTAGGATTAGGACATAATGAAGGAACCACAATTTCTCTACTAATGTTGTTGGAATTCACAACTTTAGGTAAAAATTCAAAAGAAGTTCGCAACACCGCCTTATCCTGATAAAAAATCAGAAAAGGAGACTCACAAGAAAGAGCAGATAATTCAGAAACTCTTCTGGCAGAAGAGATGGCCAAAAGGAACAAAACTTTCCAAGAAAGTAATTTAATGTCCAATGAATGCATAGGTTCAAACGGAGGAGCTTGAAGAGCTCCCAGAACCAAATTCAAACTCCAAGGAGGAGAAATTGACTTAATGACAGGTTTTATACGAACCAAAGCTTGTACAAAACAATGAATATCAGGAAGAATAGCAATCTTTCTGTGAAAAAGAACAGAAAGAGCAGAGATTTGTCCTTTCAAAGAACTTGCGGACAAACCCTTATCTAAACCATCCTGAAGGAACTGTAAAATTCTCGGTATTCTAAAAGAATGCCAGGAAAAATGATGAGAAAGACACCAAGAAATATAAGTCTTGCAGACTCTATAATATATCTCTCGAGATACAGATTTACGAGCCTGTAACATAGTATTAATCACAGAGTCAGAGAAACCTCTTTGACCAAGAATCAAGCGTTCAATCTCCATACCTTTAAATTTAAGGATTTCAGATCCTGATGGAAAAAAGGACCTTGTGACAGAAGGTCTGGTCTTAACGGAAGAGTCCACGGTTGGCAAGAGGCCATCCGGACAAGATCCGCATACCAAAACCTGTGAGGCCATGCCGGAGCTACCAGCAGAACAAACGAGCATTCCTTCAGAATCTTGGAGATTACTCTTGGAAGAAGAACTAGAGGCGGAAAGATATAGGCAGGATGATACTTCCAAGGAAGTGATAATGCATCCACTGCCTCCGCCTGAGGATCCCGGGATCTGGACAGATACCTGGGAAGTTTCTTGTTTAGATGGGACGCCATCAGATCTATTTCTGGAAGTTCCCACATTTGAACAATCTGAAGAAATACCTCTGGGTGAAGAGACCATTCGCCCGGATGCAACGTTTGGCGACTGAGATAATCCGCTTCCCAATTGTCTACACCTGGAATATGAACCGCAGAGATTAGACAGGAGCTGGATTCCGCCCAAACCAAAATTCGAGATACTTCTTTCATAGCCAGAGGACTGTGAGTCCCTCCTTGATGATTGATGTATGCCACAGTTGTGACATTGTCTGTCTGAAAACAAATGAACGATTCTCTCTTCAGAAGGCCAAGACTGAAGAGCTCTGAAAATTGCACGGAGTTCCAAAATATTGATCGGTAATCTCTCCTCCTGAGATTCCCAAACCCCTTTTGCTGTCAGAGACCCCCACACAGCTCCCCAACCTGTAAGACTTGCATCTGTTGAAATTACAGTCCAGGTCGGAAGAACAAAAGAAGCCCCCTGAACTAAACAATGGTGATCTGTCCACCACGTCAGAGAGTGTCGTACAATCGGTTTTAAAGATATTAATTGAGATATCTTTGTGTAATCCCTGCACCATTGGTTCAGCATACAGAGCTGAAGAGGTCGCATGTGAAAACGAACAAAGGGGATCGCGTCCAATGCAGCAGTCATAAGACCTAGAATTTCCATGCATAAGGCTACCGAAGGGAATGATTGTGACTGAAGGTTTCGACAGGCTGAAATCAATTTTAGACGTCTCTTGTCTGTCAAAGACAGAGTCATGGACACTGAATCTATCTGGAAACCCAAAAAGGTTACCCTTGTCTGAGGAATCAATGAACTTTTTAGTGAATTGATCCTCCAACCATGATTTTGAAGAAACAACAAAAGTCGATTCGTATGAAATTCTGCTAAATGTGAAGACTGAGCAAGTACCAAGATATCGTCCAAATAAGGAAATACCACAATACCCTGTTCTCTGATTACAGATAGAAGGGCACCGAGAACGTTTGTAAAAATTCTTGGAGCTGTTGCTAGGCCAAACGGCAGAGCCACAAACTGGTAATGCTTGTCTAGGAAAGAGAATCTCAGAAACTGATAGTGCGCTGGATGAATCGGAATATGCAGATATGCATCCTGTAAATCTATTGTAGACATATAATGCCCTTGCTGAACAAAAGGCAGAATAGTCCTTACAGTTACCATTTTGAATGTTGGTATCCTTGCCTTAGGCAGGATGATACTTCCAAGGAAGTGATAATGCATCCACTGCCTCCGCCTGAGGATCCCGGGATCTGGACAGATACCTGGGAAGTTTCTTGTTTAGATGGGACGCCATCAGATCTATTTCTGGAAGTTTCCACATTTGAACAATCTGAAGAAATACCTCTGGGTGAAGAGACCATTCGCCCGGATGCAACGTTTGGCGACTGAGATAATCCGCTTCCCAATTGTCTATACCTGGGATATGAACCGCAGAGATTAGACAAGAGCTGGATTCCGCCCAAACCAAAATTCGAGATACTTCTTTCATAGCCAGAGGACTGTGAGTCCCTCCTTGATGATTGATGTATGCCACAGTTGTGACATTGTCTGTCTGAAAGCAAATGAACGATTCTCTCTTCAGAAGAGGCCAAAACTGAAGAGCTCTGAAAATTGCACGGAGTTCCAAAATATTGATCGGTAATCTCACCTCCTGAGATTCCCAAACTCCTTGTGCCGTCAGAGATCCCCACACAGCTCCCCAACCTGTGAGACTTGCATCTGTTGAAATTACAGTCCAGGTCGGAAGCACAAAAGAAGCCCCCTGAATTAAACGATGGTGATCTGTCCACCATGTTAGAGAGTGTCGAACAATCGGTTTTAAAGATATTAATTGAGATATCTTCGTGTAATCCTTGCACCATTGCTTCAGCATACAGAGCTGAAGAGGTCGCATGTGAAAACGAGCAAAGGGGATCGCGTCCGATGCAGCAGTCATAAGACCTAGAATTTCCATGCATAAGGCTACCGAAGGGAATGATTGTGACTGAAGGTTTCGACAAGCTGTAATCAATTTTAAACGTCTCTTGTCTGTTAAAGACAGAGTCATGGACACTGAATCCATCTGGAAACCCAGAAAGGTTACCTTTGTCTGAGGAATCAAAGAACTTTTTGGTAAATTGATCCTCCAACCATGATCTTGAAGAAACAACACAAGTCGATTCGTATGAGATTCTGCTAAATGTAAAGACTGAGCAAGTACCAAGATATCGTCCAAATAAGGAAATACCACAATACCCTGTTCTCTGATTACAGACAGCAGGGCACCGAGAACCTTTGTAAAAATTCTTGGAGCTGTAGCTAGGCCAAACGGCAGAGCCACAAACTGGTAATGCTTGTCTAGGAAAGAGAATCTCAGAAACTGATAGTGATCTGGATGAATCGGAATATGCAGATATGCATCCTGTAAATCTATTGTGGACATATAATTCCCTTGCTGAACAAAAGGTAAGATAGTCCTTACAGTTACCATCTTGAACGTTGGTATCCTTACATAACGATTCAATATTTTTAGATCCAGAACTGGTCTGAAGGAATTCTCCTTCTTTAGTACAATGAAGAGATTTGAATAAAACCCCATCCCCTGTTCCGGAACTGGAACTGGCATAATTATTCCAGTCAACTCTAGATCTGAAACACATTTCAGAAATGCTTGAGCTTTTACTGGATTTGCTGGGACACGGGAAAGAAAAAATCTCTTTGCAGGAGGTCTCAACTTGAAACCAATTCTGTACCCTTCTGAAACAATGCTCTGAATCCAAAGATTGTGAACAGAATTGATCCAAATTTCCTTGAAAAAACGTAACCTGCCCCCTACCAGCTGAGCTGGAATGAGGGCCGCACCTTCATGTGGACTTAGAAGCAGGCTTTGCCTTTCTAGCTGGCTTGGATTTATTCCAGACTGGAGATGGTCTCCAAACTGAAACTGCTCCTGAGGATGAAGGATCAGGCTTTTGTTCCTTGTTGAAACGAAAGGAAGGAAAACGATTATTAGCCCTGTTTTTACCTTTAGATTTTTTATCCTGTGGTAAAAAAGTTCCTTTCCCACCAGTAACAGTTGAAATAATGGAATCCAACTGAGAACCAAATAATTTGTTACCCTGGAAAGAAATGGAAAGTAAAGTTGATTTAGAAGCCATATCAGCATTCCAAGTTTTAAGCCATAAAGCTCTTCTAGCTAAAATAGCTAGAGACATAAACCTGACATCAACTCTGATAATATCAAAAATGGCATCACAGATAAAATTATTAGCATGCTGAAGAAGAATAATAATATCATGAGAATCACAATGTGTTACTTGTTGCGCTAAAGTTTCCAACCAAAAAGTTGAAGCTGCAGCAACATCAGCCAAAGATATAGCAGGTCTAAGAAGATTACCTGAACACAGATAAGCTTTTCTTAGAAAGGACTCCATTTTCCTATCTAGAGGATCCTTAAACGAAGTACCATCTGACGTAGGAATAGTAGTACGTTTAGCAAGGGTAGAAATAGCCCCATCAACTTTAGGGATCTTGTCCCAAAATTCTAATCTGTCAGGCGGCACAGGATATAATTGCTTAAAACGTTTAGAAGGAGTAAATGAATTACCCAAATTATCCCATTCTTTGGAAATTACTGCAGAAATAGCATCAGGGACAGGAAAAACTTCTGGAATAACTACAGGAGTTTTAAAAACCTTATTTAAACGTTTAGATTTAGTATCAAGAGGACCAGAATCCTCTATTTCTAAAGCAATTAGGACTTCTTTAAGCAAAGAACGAATAAATTCCATTTTAAATAAATATGAAGATTTATCAGCATCAACCTCTGAGACAGAATCCTCTGAACCAGAGGAATCATCAGAATCAGAATGATGATGTTCAGTTAAAAATTCATCTGTAGGGAGAGAAGTTTTAAAAGATTTTTTATGTTTACTAGAAGGAGAAATAACAGACATAGCCTTCTTTATGGATTCAGAAACAAAATCTCTTATATTATCAGGAACATTCTGCACCTTAAATGTTGAAGGAACTGCAACAGGCAATGGTACTTTACTAAAGGAAATATTATCTGCTTTAACAAGTTTGTCATGACAATCAATACAAACAACAGCTGGAGAAATATCTACCAAAAGTTTACAGCAGATACACTTAGCTTTGGTAGATTCAGCACTTGACAGCGATTTTCCTGTCGTATCTTCTGACTCAGATGCAACGTGAGACATCTTGCAATATGTAAGAGAAAAAACAACATATAAAGCAAAATTGATCAAATTCCTTAAATGACAGTTTCAGGAATGGGAAAAAATGCCAAAGAACAAGCTTCTAGCAACCAGAAGCAATAAAAAATGAGACTTAAATAATGTGGAGACAAGAGTGACGCCCATATTTTTTCGCGCCAAATAAGACGCCCACATTATTTGGCGCCTAAATGCTTTTTGGCGCCAAAAATGACGCCACATCCGGAACGCCGACATTTTTGGCGCAAAATAACGTCAAAAAGTGACGCAACTTCCGGCGACACGTATGACGCCGGAAACGGAAATAGAATTTTTGCGCCAAAAAAGTCCGCGCCAAGAATGACGCAATAAAATGAAGCATTTTCAGCCCCCGCGAGCCTAACAGCCCACAGGGAAAAAGTCAAATTTTAAGGTAAGAAAAATGAAAAATTAAAATGCATTATCCCAAATATGAAACTGACTGTCTGAAAAATAAGGAAAGTTGAACATTCTGAGTCAAGGCAAATAAATGTTTGAATACATATATTTAGAACTTTATAAACAAAGTGCCCAACCATAGCTAGGAGTGTCACAAAAAATAAGATTTACTTACCCCAGGACACTCATCTACATATAGTAGATAGCCAAACCAGTACTGAAACGAGAATCAGCAGAGGTAATGGTATATATAAGAGTATATCGTCGATCTGAAAAGGGAGGTAAGAGATGAATCTCTACGACCGATAACAGAGAACCTATGAAATAGACCCCTTAGAAGGAGATCACTGCATTCAAATAGGCAATACTCCTCACATCCCTCTGACATTCACTGCACGCTGAGAGGAAAACCGGGCTCCAACTTGCTGCGGAGCGCATATCAACGTAGAATCTAGCACAAACTTACTTCACCACCTCCATCGGAGGCAAAGTTTGTAAAACTGAATTGTGGGTGTGGTGAGGGGTGTATTTGTAGGCATTTTGAGGTTTGGGAAACTTTGCCCCTCCTGGTAGGAATGTATATCCCATACGTCACTAGCTCATGGACTCTTGCTAATTACATGAAAGAAATTGTATTTTTATTATTTCATGATTCAGGTAGAGAGTATGATTTTAAGAGACATTAAATTTTACTGCTTTTATGAAATGTTACTTTGTATTATTATTATTATTATTATCGGTTATTTGTAGAGCGCCAACAGATTCCGCAGCGCTATAAACAAATGCAGAGTACAACAAAACAATTATAGGGATCAAATGGGTAGAGGGCCCTGCCAAGAGTTGCACTGTTGTAGTCAGCTCTTAAGAAGGTGATCTACAAACAGCCGGACTCTTAGGCTTACATGCTAAGGGGGTTCAAGGGATAGCGATCAAGGAGAGGAACTGATATAAAGAAAGGTTAGCGTAGGTTGTATGCATCCCTGAACAGTAGGGAGCGCTTGAAACTTTTAAAACTAGGGGAAGAGTCTTGTGGAGCGAGGCAGAGAGTTCCACAAGATGGGAGCCAGTACTCTTTTTTGTACTCTTTTTATCCTTTGTTAAAAAGCATGCCTAGGCAGGCTCAGGAACAGCAATGTACGTCTGGGAGCTAGTGATTAGATGCTGCACATATACACCCCTCTTGTCATTGCTTCACCTGATGTCTTCAGCTACGTCACAGTAGAGAACTGCTGCTCTGTAGCTGACTTCAATTAGGTTTAATCCCTTTTTCAATAAATAGTGCAACCATAAAATGCCCTAACACATTTGAGAATACTCATTTCTCAATTTTCATTTCCCTTTAAAGGGATAGTAAAGTTCAAATTAAACTCTCATGATACAGATAGGACATGTAATTTTAAACAACTTTCTAATTTACTTTTATCATCAATTTAGTTTTGTTCTTTGGAATTTTAAGTTGAAAGCTAAACCTAGGTAGGCTCATATGACAATTTCTAAGCCCTTGAAGGCCGCCTCTTGTCTGGATGAATGTCAGGTTTTCACAGCTAGAGGGCGTTAGTTATTTAAGAGTCAGCACTAACTGCCTGAACTGCAAGTCTGTCAAAAGATCTGAGATAAGGAGGCTTAGATGCACGGTAATTACAGAGGTAAAAAACATAAATTATGCTAACCTGATAATTTCATTCCCATCGTGGGGAGGAGAGTCCACTGCTTCATTCATCACTTGTGGGAATTAAGAACCTGGCCACCAGGAGGCGGCAAAGACACCCCAGCCAAAGGCTTAAATACCTCCCACACTTCCCTCATCCCCCAGTCATTCTGCCAAGGGAACAAGGAACGGTAGGAGAAATATCAGGGTATAAATGGTGCCAGAAGAACAAAAATAAATTTAGGTCCGCCCACCGGAAAACGCGGGTGCAGTGGACTCTCCTCCCCACGATGGAAATTAAATTATCAGGTAAGCATAATTTATGTCTTCCATCTAAAGGGGAGGAGAGTCCACTGCTTCATTCATCACTTGTGGGAACAAATACCCAAGCTCTAGAGGACACTGAATGTAGAAAATGGGAGGGTAAGGAGGCGGACCCTATACTGAGGGCACCACAGCTTGCAGAACCTTTCTCCCAAAAGCTGCTTCCGCCGAAGCAAAGACGTCAAATTTTTAAAATTTTGCAAAAATATGTAAGGAAGACCAGGTTGCCGCCTTACAAATCTGCTCCATAGAAGCCTCATTCTTAAAGGCCGAAGAAGAGGCCACAGCTCTAGTTGAGTGAGCCCTAATCCTCTGAGGAGGCTTGTGTCCCGCCGAGTCATATGCCAGATGGATCATACTCCTCAACCGAAAAGGTAAAGAAGTGGTAGAGGCCCTCTGTCCCATGCACTTTCCTGAATATACAGCAAACAAAGACGAAGTCTGTCTGAACTCCTTCGTGGCCTGAAGATAAAACGTCAAAGCCCGAACCACGTCCAGATTATGAAGTAACCTCTCCTTCAAAAAAGAAGGGTTAGGACACAATGAAGGAACCACTATTTCCTGATTGATGTTACGACTCAACACCACCTTGGGAAGGAATCCCAATCCAGTGCGAAGAACAGCCTTATCAGCATGAAAAACTAAGTAGGGAGGCTCACATTGCAAGGCCGCCAACTCAGAGACTCTGCGTGCTGATGCAATAGCCAGTAATAATAGGACCTTCCATGAAAGAACCTTAATGTCAAGGGCATGTATAGGCTCAAACGGACCCCTCTGCAAAACCTTAAGAACCAAGTTTAAGCTCCAAGAAGGAGCAAGACTCCTGAAGACAGGCCTGATCCTAACCAGAGCCTGAAGAAAGGACTGAATGTCAGGAAGCTCCGCAAGCTTCTAATGCAACAGAACGGATAAAGCCGAAATCTGTCCCCTTAGGGAAATGGCGGCAAGACCCTTATCCAGCCCGTCATGGAGAAAGGCCAGAATCCTGGATACCCTGACCTTATGCCAGGGATATCCTCGTTCCTCACACCAGGACAAGTAGGTCCTCCACACCTTGTGGTAGATGCGTCTAGTGACCAGCTTCCTGGTCTTGATGAGAGTGTTGATTACTCTCTCCGAAAAAACTCTTTTGGCTAAGACTAGGCATTCAATCTCCACGCAGTCAGCCTCAGAGAATCCAGATTTTGATGTAAAAAAGGACCTTGAACTAGCAGGTCCTTGCGACAAGGTAACTTCCACAGCGGATATGACGACATCACCACTAGATCCGCAAACCACGTACTCTGTGGCCACAACGAAGCAATCAGAATAGTCGAAGCTTGCTCCTGCTTGATGTGGGCTACTACTCGAGGTAGCAGAGGCAACGGTGGAAATATGTAGATTATGTTTAAATTCCAGAGTACCGCCAAGGCATCTATCAGCTCCGCCTGGGGGTCCCTGGATCTCGACCCGTATCTGGGTAGCTTGTAATTGAGTCTGGACGCCATGAGATCTATTTCCGGCATCCCCCATCTACTGCATGGGACTGACAAAAACTTGTTTAGGGCCTTCAGGTCCAGAATTGGATGAAACGTGCCCTCCTTATTAGGGAACACGAAAAGGTTTGAATAATACCCCATACCTCTTTCTTCTAGAGGAGGCGTCTCACTTTTCTGGTCTTGAAGAGATGTTTGACAGGAAGAACCTGCCTCTGGGCGGATACGATTTGAAACCTATCCTGTACCCCTGGGCGACGACCTCCAGGACCCAAGGGTCTGTAACGTCTTCCCTCCAGGCCCCCGCAAAGAGATATAGACTTCCCCCTACCTGGTCCAAGGACAGGTCGGGGGCCGCCCCTTTGTGTCGATTTTGACTCGGCGGGCTTCTTGTTTTGCTTGGACTTGTTCCAAGAGTTTGCTGGCTTCCAAAATCCCTTGGATTGCTCAGATTTTGCAGAAAGTTGCTGACACTGAGACTTGTCTGTATGAAAGGGACGAAAAGCAGATCCCTTGACTGTAGATATGATGGAATCCAGGCCCAGGCCAAAAAAAAACCTTCCCCTTGAATGGGAGGGAAAACAAGCAAGACTTAGATCTCATGTCAGCAGACCACGATTTTAGCCACAGAGCCCTACAAGCTAAAACATAAAATGCTGAAGTCTTGGTATTCAGGTGAATAATCTGCATGTTGGCATCACAGATGAACGAATGCGCTACCCTTAAGGCCTTGATTCGATCTAAAATCGCCTCGAGGGGGGTCTCCACCTCGACCATTGCTGATAGTGCGTCACACCAATAGGTAGCCGCACCTGCCACCGCAGCGACTGCCGCCGCCGGTTGGAAAATGAACAAGTAGGAACATCCTCCACAACATGGACTCCATCTTTTTATCCATGGGTTCATTAAAAGAGGAGCTATCCTCAAGCGGAATGGTCGTTCTCTTAGCGAGCGTGGATATAGCACCATCCACCTTAGGGACGGTTCTCCACAGTTCAGGCTGTGCTTCTGGAATGGGGAAAAGCTTCTTAAAAGAGGACGAGGGGGAAAAGGGCAAACCCAATTTCTCCCATTCATTTTCAATAATGTTCGCCATTTTGATAGGAACCGGGAAGACCTGGGCCACTACCCTATCCTCGTAAACCCTATCCAATTTAAGGATCGAAGGTTCCTCCGGTAGTTTCGGTTCCTTCAGCAGAAAATGCAAATGCTACATCTTAAACTTGAAATCTAGAGGTAGTCGATTCCGACTCAGAAGCGGCCTCCTCCGATAAGTCGAAGTTGCCCTCCTCCGTGGATAATCTGTCTGAGATATCCAGCAGAGTCTAAGACCCCTGAGACGGATAGCAGTGCTGTACCTTCCACTTACACTTAGTAGGGCGAGGCATCGCATTTATGGCCGCATAAACCGCTGTCTGTAACTGATCTGCGAAGTCTGGAGGCCAAAGGGCGTACCTTCCGCTTACGCTTAGTAGGACAAGACATCGCATTTATGGCCGCATAAACCGATGTCTGTAACTGATCGGCAAAGTCTGGAAGCCAAAGGGCGCCTCCCACGGAAGGATTAGTAGTGCCTTGGGGAACTTCTTGTGTAATTGGAAATGCTTGTAGGGAACGCACCTCACGGGATGGAGAACCCTCAGAGGTGGATGGCTCAGTTGTACTAAATACTTTATTCTTTTTACAAATAGTAATATTGTCATAACATGTGGAACAGAGTTGTAACTGTGGTTCCACCGGAACCTCCTCACAATATACACAGGTAGTAGGTTTAGATAAGGAAGGAGTATCCTCCAACATATCAGAGTCCTCCATAGCTTGCAAATTTAATACGGACTTGATTATTGATAAAATGGCACTTTTATATCCCAATGGCCGGGGCACTCACCACCTCCTATGACCCGGACTACAAGAAACAGCTCAGGAAGTTACTGAGGCCACACCCGGTCCCATGAAGTACCATGCAGGACCGCCCCTGCACTGAGCAAGAGACGCACCAAAAAAGTCAGCCTCAATCTCTCTCTAACTGTTCCACACTGACAGAGCCTCATCTCAAGTGCAGCAAAAAAAACACAATAAACATTATCATGTATATTTAAATCCCCCCTGTTCCATAACCCCCTTCCAAGAGTATTACCATAGAGTCTATACAGATAAAAGGAGTCACACTGTGAACCTGTCTCCTTGAGTTATCACATTTATATATATATATATATATATATATATATATATATATATATATATATATATATATATATATATATATATATAAACGATCTTACCAGAATAAACGCTGTGGAATAGGAACACGGCCCTTCAAGGTTAGTAGCGTCGCTGAGAGGCTGACAGGACTACTTAAAACTCCAGTCCCATTGCGAAGAGTATTACCCTCCATAAGAAACTACTCCGAATCTTCCGACACTTCTCTGCCAACCTCCTGTGACGAAAGGCAAAGAATGACTGGGGGATGAGGGACGTGGGGGAGGTATTTAAGCCTTTGGCTGGGGTGTCTTTGAATCTTCCTGTTGGCCAGGTTCTTAATTCCCACAAGTGATGAATAAAGCAGTGGACTCTCCTCCCCTTTAGATGGAAAGTATATTGCTATAGCAGTGTCAGTTATGCAAAACTGGGGAATGGTAAATAAAGGGATTATCTATCTTTTTAAACAATAACATTTTTGGTGTTTATTATCCCTTTCAGTGTAATAAGCAAACAAAAATAATTAAAGTGATGCAAAAAGCTCATTGCCAAACACCAAAAACCCTGCTGTACAAGGAGTTTGCAAAATACATGTTAAAGGGACAATGTAGTCAGAAATCAAATGCCAATCACACAGGAGTATACATATAAATCTATTTTTTTCTAACATGCATTCTGTATTAAATAAGTACCGTTTTTAAAATATTCGATGTTTTAAATAAAACATTTTTCCAAACCCACTTCTATGTCAGTCTTTACGGATTCCCAATCCGTGCTGACAACTGCAGTTGTAAGATGGCGAGATTTGGACGCATTGCGCATGCACGAGTTGGCGCAACGTCACAGAATACGTCACCATCTTATGTTAAATAAGACAAGGTCTGCTATGATCTCCACTTGATTGCAGCAATATGCGCATGCGATAGGAAGTGTATTGTATTGCGCATGCGTTTAATGGAGATAAGTTATTTAAATTACATGCAAAAACCAGTGATACAATTGGCGGTTTGCTTAGCCATTAGACGGCCCACATTTGTGGGCTGGATGACGTGATGTCATCATAATAAAATCAAATATAATTTTATTGAAAAAGGGGGCTTCATTTTAAACATTGAGAAGGTAAATTACATTGCTATTATACTTTATTATCAAAACGTTTGTTGAATTTAACATTAGAAATTCAAAAGTTAGTAATCCTTTAATGATGTTTGATTTAAGCTTAAAAGGACATGAAACCCAGAATTTTTCTTTTATGATTCAGATATAGTATACAATTTTAAACAACTTTCCATTTTACATCTATTATCTTATTTGCTTAGTTCTTTTGGTATCCTTTGTTGCCAAGCATACTTAGGGATGCTCAGAAGCTGGGAGCCAGCTGCTGATTGGTGGCTGCACACATATGCCTCCTGCCATTGGCTGATGTGTTCCGCTAGCTCCCAGTGATGCATTGCTCCTCTTTCCTACAAAGAGTGCAAAGAGAATGAAGCAAAATTGATAATAGAAGTAAATTGGAAAGTTGATTAAAAATTGTTCTCGATTTCAACCACTGTCCTTATCAATCTTTCAATGGGTGGATTTGATTTTTTTAAATAAAAAATCAACAACAACAAAATTTGAATCAACATATTTATAGGACACAATAGTCAAAACTGAAAAGCACATGAGTGAATTTGAATTCTGAATAGAAGCATTTCCTTTTTATATTTGTGGTAAATACTATCACAGTTTTGTGGGGGGGGGGTAGATTTGCTCCACGCACTTGCATTAAACTGCAGACAAAACAGGAGCAGCATTTCAGTGAGTGTACAGAGCACATGTACATATACAAACAGCTTTTACTAGACACATTAATTAATACAAATGTATTAGATAAATACTTTTATCCAATATGTATTACAATTTTGGGTACCGTGTTCCTTAAAAAAAAAAAAAAAATGGCAAAAAACTGAAATGTGCATGAGTGCAATTTTGAACAGAAGCAGTATACTTGTATAAGCAAAATGCTTGTAAAACTTATACATATATGCTATATGTGCCCTATACACCTGCATTTAAACACCGCTTCTGCTCAGCGGACCAGGAGTGGTGTGAACTGTGTGAGCAATGACTCGGATTAATGAATACAGGGGTACAGGGCAGACACAGCATATACGATTTAATACAGGTGAATTACTTGCACAGTATTGCAACCAAAACCTTGTCCGCTGCAAAATCATAGGATTGAAAAGTTGTCAGCATGGATATTGCAGGGAGCAAATGTTGCAAACAATATAAAACTGCTGCATTTAAATATGTCCTCTTAATAACTTGGCAACCAGAGAGGGCTCTTTTTCAGCCAAAAGGTTAACCCTAACTCTATATCTATAACTATATCATGTACTAGTATATTGCAGCCAGCAACACGTTTAAGTAATAATATAATATTGTGACTGTGGGAGCTAGAGAGATTTCTGCCATAGTATTATAGAAGGATTAACTCATGGGAGAAAGAGTCTATGCCTGAAAATATCACAGTTCTGTGTGTCAGCTCTTTGAAATAGCTTTTAGAACGGTGAATTTATAGGTAACGTTACTGGATTAAGTAGAATGTAATAAGTCTTTTTTTTTTCACTCAATGCTTATGTGGGGATGGGCTTAATTAATCCAAGGTGGATGGACAGCTGGAAGGGTTAATTTGAGAAAAGTATATGAACACTGTACTTTACAGCTGCAGCAGTCCATAATTAAAGTCTTAAAATTATGGCTTATGGCAGCTCGGACCTCCTGCCAGTTTAGAGGACCACCCAACTTTTCCAAGATCATAACCAAACTCTTTTCTTCTGATGGAGTATATTGATGTTCTGTGGCCTCTCTTTGTTGGGTGACCCATGACATATTTTGTAATGTAGTACTCAGCTTCAGAAAGTGTGACTGTGCCAAACATAAGATCACACGATTTTCTTTGTTTTACTGTTATACTTGGAAAGAATTTAAACCTTGTACATACATTGTTCTCTTGCCGAACCCAAAGAAAACAGCTGAAAAATGTCATTACAACCCTGCAGATTGCTGCATCAGGTTTCAATTGAAAACTTTTTTTTTACCTTATCACTTTCAGACAGTGCTATAATAAATTATTTAGGAAATTAAGCAGCCTAATCTGCAAAAACAGACAATACCTAGACTTGGATAAAATAGACTGGACTCACTGATGCCACTTAACAGCCTGTGAAACAAACAATTATTTGAATGACAGTGTTGCATACTGGTAAAACATAATTTATGCTTACCTGATAAATGTATTTATTTCCGGATATGGTGAGTCCATTGAATCATCAATTACTAGTGGGAATATCACTCCTTGACAGCAGGAGGAGGCAAAAAGCTGCTATATATGTCACTTCCCTTACCTATAACCTCCAGTCATTCAGCCAAAGGGAAAATGGAAAAAGATAACACAAAGGTGTAGAGGTGCCTGAGGTTTTAGTTAAAAATAACTGTCTTAAAATAAAGGGTGGGCCGTGGACTCACCATATCCGGAAAGAAATAAAATTTATCAGGTAAGCATAAATTATGTTTTCTTTCCTATGATATGGTGAGTCAACGGAATCATCAATTACTAGTGGGAACAAATACCCAAGCTAGAGGATGATTAGGGAGGGACAAGACAGGTAACCTAAACAGAAGGCACCACTGCATGAAGAACCATTCTCCCAAAAGAAGCCTCAGCTGAGACAAAAATATCAAATTTGGAAAAAGTATGCAGAGAGGACCAAGTTGCAGCCTTGCAAATCTGTACAAATCTACAAAAACTTCCTTCTTGAAAGCCCAAGAAGAAGGGACAGCCCTAGTGAAATTTGCTGAAATTCTCTCAGGAGGCTGCTGTCCAGCAGTCTCAAACCAAACGCATTATACTACTCAACCAAAGAGAAAGAGAAGTAGCTGAAGCTCTCTAACTTTTATGTTTCCCAGAGAAACAAAAAGCAAACTGGCAACAATCCTTAGTCGCCTATAGATAGAAAATAAAAGCATGCACAACATCAAAGTTGTGCAACTAATGTTCCTTATGAGAAGAAAGATAAGAACACAGAGAAGGAACAACAATTTTCTGATTAATATATCTATCCGAAACCACTTAGGAAGAGAACCTAACTAGTATGAATAACCGCCTTAACTGCATGAAAGATAAGATAAGGCGACTCACACTGCAAAACTGAGAGCTCCGAGACTCTCCAAGCAGAAGAGATAGCAATGAGAAACAAAACCTTCCAAAATAACAACATAATATCTATGGAAAGTAAAGGCTCAAACAGAGCCTACTGCAAAACCTTAAGAACAAGGGCAAAACCCTAAGGGGGAGCAACCGACTTAAACACTGATGTAGACCAAAGCCTGACAAAAAGATTACACATCTGGCACGTCCACCAGATGCTTATGTAGCAAAAAAGACAATGCAGAAAACTGACCCTTCAGGGTACTGACTGACAAACCGTTCTCCAGACCACCCTGGAGAAAGGATAAAACATTCAGAAAACCCCCCCTGCTTAGACAAAACTAAGCGTCCAATCTTCAAGCAGTCAGCTTCAGAGATTTAGATGAAGGAAAAGATCAAGAATCAGAAGTCCTTCCTCAGAGGTAGTCTCCAAGGTGGAGAGACGACATTTCCACTAGGTCTGCATACCAGATCCTGTAAGGCCACACAGGGGCTAATAAAATCACTGCCACTCTCATCTGAAAATACGAGTAATGACTCGTGGAAAGAGAACAGACAGAGGAAAAAGGTATGCAAGATTGAAATCCAAGAAAAACGTCAGAACATCTATCAGGATGGTCTGCGGATCACATGACCATAAACCGTACCTTCGAAACTTGGCGTTCTGTCGAAATGCCCACAGAAGCCTACTCCTGAAACCCCCCATGTGAGGGTCTATCTAAAGAACACTTCCGGATGGAAATGCTCACTCCGAGGGATGAAACATCAGTCTGTTTAGAAGACCGACTCCCAATTGTCCACCCCTGGAAAGTGGATGACCGACAGCAAATGTGAACATCCTCCCACTGAACAATCCAAGTCACCTCCTACATGGCCAAGGAACCCCTAGTTCCTCCCTAATTGTTGATATAAACCCTAGAGGTGATATTGTCCGACTGGAACCAAGCTAGGGACGACTGAGGTCAAGTCATCAAAGCATTGCGAATTGCTCTCAACTCCAAGATGTTTAAAAAGGAGAGCAGACACTTCCGAGTCCATAATCCTTAAAGACCCACACAGCTTACCAGTCCAGCAGGTTGGCATCCGTGTTCAAATCACCCAGGAATATCTCTAGAAACACGCACCCGGAGATAGATACTCCTGAAAAAATACTACGGAAGAAAATCTCTTGTCATCTGATCTAAATCTATCCTTTAAGACAGATCCAAATGTTTTCCATGCCATTGAAAATAGCAAAAGGAACAATGTCCATGGAATACCATCAGACCAATTCCCTCCATACACAGGGTCACAGAAAAGTGAAGAAAAATCTACTGCAGCTAAATCCAAACTCCCAAGCTCCTGGTTGCAAGATGGCTAAGCTATCCACCGGCCACTAAAACTTACTGTTGGCCGGACAGAAGACTGCAGAGTGGGGAAAAGGAATAAATCCTTGATTTTCTGACCTCTGAAAGAAATCTCCAAGATAAAGAATCAAATAAAGGTCCAAGCATACCGCACCTGGTGTTCCCAGGCTGTCTCCCATCCAGGTACTGACCAGACCTGACCCTGCATAACTTCCGAGATCAAACTAAATCGGGTGCATTCAGGGTATTGTGGCGGCAGTCCAAATAAATTACCCTTGTGGAAAGAACAAGGGAACTCTTCTCCAGATTCATTTCCCATCCCCGGAAAAGAAGATTGGACAAGATCTCTTAAAAGAGTTAGCTCAAAGTCAGGATGATACCTGAACTATATATTGTCCAGAAAAACACACTTTCAATACCCCAAGACCTAAAGGTCTGACTGGGATAGCGCAAACTAAGAAAACTAGAGAAGATTCCGATTAAGGAAACAATAAATCTCTCAGGTCTAAGTTTGTTATGAACAGGCTCACTAGAACCAAAGGAGAAAGGATACTACTTTAAAGGACAGAATATGAAATATATGAGGTAAATACCTATATCCCGTTCCCAAACTGGGACTGGAACTGTCACTCCCAGAGATGAAGACCCTGAATCCAGTTCAAGGAATGCCTCTCATCCTACTTGGATTGCAGATACTCTAGAAAGAGAAATCTGCCCCTGGGAGGAAAACTTAGACTGGACTTAAAAGGCATGACCCAAACAAAGTCTCATCCTTAAAAGGAGACACTAGAAGTGTGTATTTGGAGGAAACAGAAATAATTGAATCTGCAACTGCAGAACTATAAAGCCTAGGCTGCACCACTAAACCACAGGTAGGCTTTTCAGCTGACCATAAATTTCAGCCACAATGCCCGGCGGCTAGTACAGCAAGTCTAATAAGACAAGACATTGTTCTAAATGAACAATTAAACTCCAGATTTTTACCTATGTCAGAAAGAAAACTAGATTATCTCGGCAGAGATCTAAGTTCTCTGATTAAAAGTAGAAAGTTCCCATCTACTAAAGACACCGTGCATTTCAAGAGAGATAGCGACAGGAAATCCTAAAAAGGACGTGAGACAGGGAGAAATATCCCCATATTCTCTATAACAATCCTGTGAACATCTTACAGCACGTCTAGAACCTTTTCAGAGAGGAAAGAAAAAACATAATTTATGCTTACCTGATAAATTCCTTTCTCCTGTAGTGTAGTCAGTCCACGGGTCATCCATCTATAAGCTAAAGTTCTTTCAATACATGAACAAAAAGGTACTGGGGGTTCCACCTGGGCATCAAAACATAAGCTACAGGTAACATCCTTCACAACCTCCTGATCCATAATACAAAAAGAAGCAAATAAAAAAAATAAAAACTTTTTTTTTAACAAAGGATATAATACAGAAACAAAAAAACGTTCTTAAAGGGACACTGAACACAATTTTTTTATTTTGTGATTCAGATAGAGCATGCAATTTTAAGCAACTTTCTAATTTACTCCTATTATCAAATTTTCTTCGTTCTCTTGCTTTCTTTATTTGAAAAAGAAGGCATCTAAGCAACTTTTTTTTTGGTTCAGAACCATGGAAAGCACTTGTTTATTGGTGGGTGAATTTATCCACCAATCAGCAAGAACAACCCAGTTTGTTCATCAAAAATGGTCCGGCATCTAAACTTACATTCTTGAATTTCAAATAAAGATACCAAGAGAATGAAGAAAATTTGATAATAGGAGTAAAATAGAAAGTTGCTTAAAATTGCATGCTCTATCTGACTCACAAAAGAAAAAAATTGGATTACTGAGGTGCCCTACCTGTCCTGCAACCCGCAGCTAACTGAGGAAAAAAACAATCCCATTCACAATCCGGATTCCAGAGAAGCAAAAACCGCAAGAAGCCTTCTAAACAGCAGAGCCACCTGAACAGAATCAGAACCTCCCTAAAAGGAGCGGTTATACAGCTGACAAAAAAGCCAATTTTTTTTATTATTTTTTTAAACAACTTTCTTGTATTGTATTTGTATTGTATTGTAATGGGTACTTGTAAAGCGCGGCTAATCACCCGTAAGGGTCTCAAGGCGCTGCTCATTTTATCGACCTCGGAAGGATGAAAGGCAGAGTGGACCTCGCCGGGGATCGAACCTGCAACCCTTGGGTTGCTACAGAGCTCAGCCACAGTGCCTTAGCATGCTGAGCTATCTGTCCGGCTTGCTGAGCTATCTGTCCGGCTTTCTTGAAAAAGAGGCTTAAAAACAAACAGTAAAACCCCCCAAAAAAGTACATAATCTGTTACTAACAACGGATCCTCACTGAGCCATCAATAAAATAAATAACTCCTCCACTAACAGTGCCTGCAAAAACTGCCATAAAAACCTGCACCATGACAGGAATAATAAAAAAAACGTCCCCCTGCAGCGTTTCAGCTGAATAAGTGCCAAATTATGGCACTTACCTCAATATTTATCTGTCCGGCAGCAGGACAGCTCAACTGGTTTGAGAAGATGCCATCCCTCACAAGGACCTGAGGAAATACAAAAAGACTAAATAAACTTACTCAGGCTATCTAAATAGGGCAGCAAAATGTTTTGGGAAAACGCAGTGAGGATTGTACCCCACAAGTTCCCAATTGCTTAAAAGCCACCATTGCCCTACTGAAGAGACTGACATGGGCTAAGGATAGACCCTTTAGAAAGATCAGAGCAAACCTACTCTGCTTTAAAATAAAAAAATCTTGATTGTAGATCAGACACCAAAACTTCACCTCCTCCTTGCACCGCAGGCAAAGAGAATGACTGGGGGTTATGGGTAAGGGAAGTGACATATATAGCAGCTTTGCTGTGGTGCTCTTTGTCTCCTCCTGCTGGCCAGGAGTGATATTCCCACTAGTAATTGAGGATTCCGTGGACTCACCATATCTTAGGAAAGAAAGTTGGATGTCCAAACGTTTCACAAGGTGCCACACTCTATATTTTTGTCATTTTGTGAAAGCAAAATTTTAGGACTACAACTGATAAAAACATTAAAAATATTAAATGTACTATTGTATTACAAGTTTTGCGTTAAAAGTTACGAGCTAACGATAAGGGGTTTATCGAGGCTGTTCGTGGGCATCAGGTTTCCGCTAGTATTACAAGTTGAAAGTAAACGTGATCGCTTGACAGCAATTGAAGTTAAACTGCGCCGGTTTAACGCAACCTCAGAGCTCTGGTTAACGGTTTATCGAAACAAAAAATTGGCACAAAACACATCAAAAAAACATTACAAAGTACAGTTACACTCATAACACCATCTAATAAAAATTATTTTTTAAAAATTGCACAAAAAAGGCTCAAAGATAAAAGGTCTCAGGTGTTAGATAAAAAGCAGGACGAGGGCTTTAAAATTTAGATACATACATATACATGTCTAAAGATGGATATGTATGTGTGTGTGTATATATATATATATATATATATATATATATATATATATATGTGTGTGTGTGTGTGTGTGTGTGTGTGTGTATGTTTGTGTGTACATATGTATTACTGTATTTATATGTGTATATATGTATTTACAGACATATCTACACATATAAACACAGATGTACACACATATAGACATTATATATAAGTGCATTGGAGTCATTTGCAGTTAAGTAGATAAAACATGTAAAAGCATATTTATGCAATATTCATATTTAATAAAGTGTTAGTGTGTATTTACTGTAAATATTTCATATTCCAATGTTCTGCACATAGAAAAATATGTTCTAAGTATTTGTAAATATGGTTTCCTATATACATCTGTATATATTTATAAAACAAAAACACACATCATATATAAGTAGAAACCTGTATTTATGAATAAATATAACATATTCTTGTATGTGGAGAACATTGGAATGTGAAATATTTATATTTTCATGTCGAGTTAGCGCATTTGATAATTTGCAATCATGTTTGTATGCGAGTAGGGTGCTCGGTTTTTTCCCACTTTTTTTTTTTTGCTCTATTAGTTATTGAGCGCGTGATATTATGTTTGGCTTTTTACACATGTCGGGTTAGGGCGAGAGCCAAAACAGTTTACTTTCAACTCATAATACGAGAGCAACCCGATGCATGCAAAAAATTACTTTTAGCGCAGTTAACGCTCTAAGTGGGAGCATTAAATAGTGCTCCTTTTTTAATCTAGCCCAAAGAAAGGTTCTTCAAATGAAAGATGCTCTTACTTTTCAACACACAAAATCAAGACAACGAATTGCATCTGAATTTGTCAGTTCTAAATGAATGCACATTACTTTTGACATTTGTTCTTGCAAAAAAATAATTTTGATTTAAGATTAACATAATTTGAAATGTAACAGAATGAAGATTCTTAAGGTGCACATGTTTATTTGAAATAGTAAAACATACTATTTAAAACATTCAAGGCCAAAAAAGAAATGTCAATAAAATTTTAACTGGGCCATTAAAACATCAAAAATAGCTATTGCCCTACTCTTCGTTTGCCTAGTCCCATATTGCTACTGAGTGGACAACATTCAAAAGGCTAAATCACTGCTGCATGTGTTATGGGTAAACATTACTGCAATGTTTTCTGGATATGGGGTTAGTAAACTACTGCCTGTGCTTTATGTGCAATTAAAGAGTTAAAATACTGCCGTGACCTTGTTATAAATCAGTGATTTAACTTATTACTGTCCTTTGCGTTCCGGGAAATCAAGAAATAAAATTGATATGTTTTTAGAAGCCAATAAAGTACAGTAGTTAATTCAGTATTTAGTGTGTGTGCGCTACAGGCAACAACAAGTCTCTGCTGTGATACTGGAAAACGAAGATAAATAACTGTATGTTACCAAATAACAAGGAGTCAAATCACTGTTTTGTGCATATTGCTGACACCCGAGAAGTTAAATCACTGCTATGTTACTAAAAACTTATTGCATAAAAAAACACTGTAGTTGTATTAGAAGTACTTTTTACTATCACCTTGAAACCCATATTTTTCTTTCATGATTCAGATAGAGTGTATAAAGCTTTCCAGGGCGCGTGTGTCTGCTGTGTGTTAACTGTGTGTAATCTTCTGAATATCAGTGGATAGGGGATACATCTGGAAATAAAGTACTGACATTCGAATAGCATATCGGAATTGTTTCTTACACCAGCAACCCGATCCTGAGCATTGAGGCCAGCAGAGGCCCTTACGAGAAGAGGCCTTCAACACCTTCCAGTCTAAGTCATATGTGTTATACAGTGCTATAACACTGATACATTTGCATTCCTATCACCCATATCAACGCAATAAAAGTTAATCTACGAAATAACAGAGCAAAACTCTATTGAGATAGAGTGTAATTTCTTTAAATAGCTAGTAAGAATGTTGGAGGAGCATGAATGTTATTTTATATAGGAGATAGAGAAGGCCTTCAAATCGACACCGCCCACCTATATTGATGAAGCAGTGGTGTGCCCACATACATCTCATACGTTATTGCAACTAAAGTATCCATGTTCAGCTGCCATGGTGACTATGACATTATAAAGACACATCTTTCAGACGAAGACTTAATATTTATGGCGAGCCTGATGTTGTGGAGAATACCACCCTGATACGGGGGCTTTTACCATTGTATTAGCAGAATCAGATGGTAACCTGAACACAGCCATGCCGTGTGCTCAGAAGGAGCTTAACTCTCCAGTCTGCAGCCCTGGCTGCTGTTTGGAAGGGCCAATTGGGGAATTGAAGGAGGTGGCTGACCCTGACACAGAGAGGCACGGAGACCCAAAGTGCAGCTTACTGTACGAGCTCATCTGGTCTTTACCATTGCTGAAAACTGAAGATCTGAGCTGTCCAGGTTGGATTGTTCCACCTCTGCTATATGGTGAGAAGATAGTGGCAAATCTAGATTTCGATCTCTGCTGGGAGGAAGATCCTAACAGGGTTTGGTCAGGAGCTATTTACCTCTATGCCCTCTTACATTTGCCTCTATTTGTAGGACCCTATCTCATGAAGGTTCTTATCTTTCAAGAAGACGATCTGTTTGGAGGTCCAGCACAATATGTACTTTTCCTGTTCGAAATCGTCTGGGGCGGTATGGTGAACTGCATCTTACTCTGTGTTTTAATACCACTCTAGTCTACATTTTTTCAGTTGAAAGGACTGGTACAAGTTGTGTGTTTAGTGTTCAGCTAAGTCCTCTTTATATAACAATTGTTTTTCCCTCTTGATTAAAGGGACACTGAACCCAAATTTTTTCTTTCATGATTCAGATAGAGCATGCAATTTTAAACAACTTTCTAATTTACTCCTATTATCATTGTTTCTTCATTATCTTGCTATCTTTATTTGAAAAGCAAGAATGTAAGTTTAGAAGCCGGCCCATTTTTGGTTCACAACCTAAGTTGTTCTTGCTGATTGGCTGCTAAATGTCAGCCACCATTAAACAAGTGCTATCCAGAATTCTGAACCAAACATTGGCTAGCTCCTTAGCTTAGATGCCTTCTTTTTCAAATAAAGATAGCAAGAGAACAAAGAAAAATTGATAATAGGAGTAAACTAGAAAGTTGCTTAAAATGTCATGCTCTATGTGAATCATGAAAGAAAAAAAATTGGGTTTAGTATCCCTTTAAGGCCGGTTCATTGCTTACATTTACAGATCACAAGCTATCCATGCTATCAGAGTGGTCTTTAATCTGATGTTATATCTAGTGAGCTGATAGAAAGACAGTTGTTAGGGGCAGTTTGTATTTTTCCTATTAGATTGTTCAAGCTTGCCAGATAAAAGTTGAAAGTTGATAACAGAGGCTTTAGTCTTTCTGTATACTCCACGGTTTCATGGTTCAAATCTTAGCCAGATGAAAGTAGAAATTAGAAGCTATAGTCTACAGGTATACCCCGCTCATACAGCGGGTTAGGGACCGGAGCCCCGCTGTAAAGTGAAAACCACCTTAAAGTGAAACAAGGCAGTTTTAGCTTTCTTTTCACTTGCCAGTGTGTTTAAAAACTTGAAAACATGTTTGAACTAACAAATATTAGGAGTGCAATAGTGCTGCATTTAGTTTAACACTAGCACAGCACAATATTCAATAAATACTGTACCTCTAAAATAGTGACAATGACTGTAGTAAAATTTGTCAGACTATAGCACTGAGACACAGATTGCACTGTAATGCTGTAAACAGACTGAACTGCGCATAACAAAATGGTGCGACTCCCTTTTCTCGCAATCTCACGATGATTACAGCACTGTTTCAAAATCTTTGGAGGTTGAACTTCAGCTCCACAAAGCGCTGTATTAGCGAAGCGCTGTAAAGTGAAGCGCTGTAAAGTTTTCATGGTTCTTATATTACATGTCCATACTCAACCTTTATATTTAATTAACAAACCTAACTAGGAACGTCCAAAAGTGACCTTCTTTAGTAACCCTCCTGTTACTCATTGTTTAAAATGTATCAGAGGTCCATAAGTGTCCTCGTTTTTTTAGGAGGTAATAAAAAGGGGCTTCATTTCAATATAATTGTTATTGCTTTGCAGGTACAAAATGACCGTCCATATATGAGACTTCTTGATTTGTTTTTACTACAGCTGGTTTTTGTTGTGTTTTAATGAGTGTACGACTAGATGTTTTTATGTGCATGTAGGCTTGTATGTCTTTTAGCCTTCAATAAAAAAATAAAAAAGCTTCTATTATCAAATCTTCTTTACTGTCTTTGAATCCTTTGTTGACAAGCAGGTAGGTAGGCTCAGGAGCATGTATGTGTCCGGAGGACTACATGGCAACAGTTTTGGAGGAATGCTATGAACAATGTTATCCATTGTGAAAACACTGGTTCCATATAGTTGTCCAGGCACTTACACTCTACCTACCTAAATATTCTCTTCAATAAAGAGAACAAATAATAGTAGGTTTATATATAGCAAATTAGAAACTATTTTAAAATGGTTTGCTCTATCTAAATCACAAAAGAAAACAAACTGAGTTTAATATCCCTTTAAGGGTAAATCACAAATAGCTGTATCATTTCATAAATACAACTATTTTTCAAAGAAAAATATACCTCCCACGTTTAAGAACTGCACTTTTGTAGGAACACTGAACCTTTCTTGCTTTTCTGTAAAAATTGTGCTTTGCTCCATGCTCCCCAGAGAGGCCAAAAGGCAAAATCTGTAACCTAGACTTCAAAAATGCTGCAAATTGCCTATACCAGCTATTTTATTTGCAGCATTTGCAGGTTACAGAATTTGCTTTTTGGTATTTCTAGTGCACGTGGGACAAAGCACAAAAGCAATAGATGGTTAATGTCCTTTAAAAGTGAAAGATAAACCATTTAGACTTGGGAACCCCTGACACTGAGCATTCATACACAAATATGCAGCATTTCCAGTGGGATGTGTAGCTTGAAGAAATCGAACTAAGCAAAAAGAATGCTTTATAAATATGTAACATCTGTAATGGATTTGATGTTCTGGCCATTTATTATTTTTATGTACAGTATCTTGGCACCTGGTAAAATGCCTGATAAGCACCATTTATGATCACTTATTGGCATTGTTTAAAAGTCTTTAGCATACAGTCGCCGCCCAGGATAGTGTTATTAATTAAAGGGACATTAAACTCAGCATTTGATCTCCTTTTAAAATATTTAGCGAAGAAACACAATGTATAGTATTTGACCTTCTTTTCTGTAAAATACATTTGAATATTGTTTTAGTTTCACTGCCTGCCTCAATCACCTAAGTATGGTAAAATGTAACTAAACCTGCAACATTCTACGCAGTGCTTTATTAGCTCAGGGCAAAATATCATATACATGGATCACAAACTGGTACAGGGGGTCAAGAACATGCATTCCACCAGACTTTTTTTCTGAACTGCTCTTGACTTGTGTATTTATAGCTGACTTATAGCAAAAACATAATTTATGCTTACCAGATAAATTCCTTTGCTTCCTGGCAGGGAGAGTCCACGACTTCATTCCTTACTGTTGGGAAATACAATACCTGGCCACCAGGAGGAGGCAAAGAAACCCCAGCCAAAAGCTTAAATATCCCTTCCACTTCCCCATCCCCCAGTCATTCTGCTGAGGAAACAAGGAAAAGTAGAGAAACATCAAGGTATAAAAAGGTGCCAGAAGAAATAATATAAAAAGGGAGCCGCCCAGCAAAACAATAAATTACGGGCGGGGTCGTGGACTCTTCCTGCCAGGAAGGAAAGGAATTTATCTGGTAAGCATAAATTATGTTTTCCTTCCATAAGGAAGGGAGAGACCACAATTTCAATCCTTACTGTTGGGAAAACTATACCCAAGCTCCAGAGGACACTGAATGAATAACGGAAGGGAACAGAAAAAAAAAAAAAAATAAATAAAAAAAAGACCTATTCTGAGGGCACCACAGCCTGCTAAACTTTTCTCCCATCAAACTTGTAAAATTTAGAAAAAGTGTGTAAGGAGGACCAGGTAGCCGCCTTACAAATCTGATCCATTGAGGCTTTGTTCTTAAAAGCCCAAAAGGAAGCCACTGCTCTAGTGGAATGAGCCGCTATCCTCTCAGGAGGCTGTCGTCCCGCTGTCTCATAAGCTAAGCAGATGACACTCCTCAACCAGAAGGATAGGGAAGTCAAAGTAGCTTGCTTCCCCGTATAGATGACAAACAAAGAGGAAGATTGTCTGAATTCCTTAGTAGCCTGAAGATAGAACTTCAGGGCACGAACCACATCTAGATTGTGAAGCAAACGTTCCTTTGCAGAAAAAGGATTAGGACACAAGCAAGGAACAACAATTTCTTGATTAATGTTACGATTCAACACAACCTTAGGGAGGAACCCTAGTTTAGTGTGTTAAACCTCCTTATCAGCATGAAAAATGAGATAAGGGGTATCACATGCAAAGCAGAAATCTCAGAAACTCTGCGCGCAGAGGCAATAGCCCAAAAAAAACCTTCCAAAATAACAATTTAATGTCACCCGTATGCATAGGCTCAAACAGAGCCTGCTGCAAAACACTAAGAACAAGACTGAGGCTCCAAGGCAGAGCCCCAGATCTAAACACGGGTCTGATCCTAGCCAAAGGACTGCACATCCGGAAGCTCAACCAATCTTTTGTGCAGTAACACCGACAGAGCTGATATCTGTCCTTTCAGGGAACTAGCAGATAGGCCCTTCTCCAGTCCATCATGGAGAAAAGCTACAATTCTGGCAACCTTAACTTTATGCCAGTAAAAGTCACGCTCTTCACACCAGTACAAGTAAGTCCTCCACACTTTATGGTAGATAGACGAGTAACTGGCTTACGAGCTTGAACTAGAATGTTGATAACAATCTCAGAGAACCCTCTTTTGGCTAAGACTAAGCATTCTATATCCACGCAGTCAGCCTCAGAGAATCTAGATTTTGATGAACGAAGGGACCAGGAATCACCAGATCTCTGAAACAAGGTAACTTCCACTGAGGAGATGAGGACATCCCCACAAGATCAGCAAACCACGTCCTTCGCGGCCACCACAGAGCAGTTAGAATCACAGATGCTCGCTCCTGCTTGATGCGAGCCACCACACGAGGGAGAAGCAGTAATGGAGGAAAAGATATATGAGACTGAACCTCCATGGTACTGATAGGGCATCTTATCAATCCTGCCTGAGGATCCCTCAACCTCGATCCGTACCTGGGTAGCTTGGTATTGAGGTGGGATGCCTTGAGATCTCTATCTCTGCATATCTCTGCAAACACCTTGGGGTGAAGAGACCATTACCCTGCTTCCCAGTTGTCCACACCCGGAATGTGGCTCGCTGACAGCGTACATTTGTGAGTCTCCGCCCACTCTAGTATCTAAGCTACTTCTCTCATCGCCGAAGGAACTTCTCGTTCCCCCTTGATGGTTGATATATACAACTGAGGTTATATTGTCTGATTAGATTCTGATAAACTTGGACAAACCCAGAAGGGGTCAAGCCTTCAAGGCATTGAAGATTGCCCGGAGTTCCAAAATATTGATCAGAAGGGAGGACTCCTCTTGAGTCCACAGACCATGTGCCTTCTTGGCACCCCAAACTGCTCCCCAGCTGGAAAGGCTTGCGTCCGTAGTCACAATCTCCCAGGACGGTCTCAAAAAGCAGGTGCCTTGTCACAGATGATCTGGACAGAGTCACCAGGAGAGCGAGTCTCTCGACAGGCTTGTCCAGCACAATCTGTTGAGACAGATCTGAATGGTCGCCGTTCCATTGTCTCAGCAAGCATAGTTGTAAGGGTCTGAGATGGAATATGGCAAAAGGAATGATGTCCATGCAGGACACCATGAGTCAGATTACCTACATACACTGAGCCACTGAGGGTCTCGAGGAGGCCTGGATGGCAAGACATGCAGAAGTTAGATTGTAAGATCTCTGATCTGTGAGGAATATTCTCATGGATAGGGAGTCTATTATAGTTCCCAGGAAATTCACCCTTGTACTTGGAGTAAGAGAACTCTTTTCCAAGTTTATCTTCCATCCATGTGATAGAAGAAGACTGAGAAGGGACTCCGAATGTACTTCCGCCAGACAAAAAGATGGTGTCTGTACCAAGATATTGTCCATTTAAGGCGCTGCTGCAATACCTCGTGTTCTGGTAACGGCTAGAAGAGCTCCCAGAACCTTTGTAAATATCCTTGGAGCAGTAGTTAGGCCAAACAAAAGAGCTATGAACTGGAAGTGCTGATCCAGAAAAGCAAATCTCAGGAACTAATAATGTTCCCTGTGAATCGGGACATGAAGGTATGCATCCTTCAGGTCTATTGTGGTCATAAACCGTCCTTCCTGAACCAGAGGCAGGATTGACTGTATTGTCTCCATCTTGAAAGAGGGGACACTTAGAAACATGATTAAGCACTTTAGATCCAGAATTGGACAAAAAGTGCCCTCCTTCTTTGGAACCACGAAAAGTTTTTAATAAAACCTCAAACCACTTTCTGTTGTAGGTACAGGTACAATTACTCCTAGAGAGGAGAGATCCCGTACGCAACCTAAGAAGGCAGCCCTCTTTTCTGGTATTGTCGAAAGACTGGAGAGTATGAATCTGCCCCTGGGCAGATGAGACTTAAATCCTATCCTATATCCTTGAGATACAACCTCCAGGACCCAAAGATCCTGTACATCCTGGAACTAAGCATCTGAAAAAAAAGACAGTCTGCCCCCCCACTCGATCCGATCCCGGATCAGGGGCCGCCCCTTTATGTTGATTTGTTTTCGGCGGACTTCTTAGTCTGTTTGGACTTATTCCAAAAGTAAGCCAGCTTCCAAATATTTTTGGAGTGTAGTGTAGCCACTGGAACCTCTAGAGTAGACCGGACCTCCTTTAATAAAATACGCAGATGCTCAGTTTTAACTCAGAAAGTTCACCCTCTGAAGCTACAGAGGTTAACTCATCCTCGGATAGCTGAAATATAGTAGCTAAATCCAACAAATATTTAGATGACTCTAGGTCAGGAGAACTATGTTTAACCTCTTGCGTTTGTTAGAGCGAGGTAAGGCCCTCAGGGCTGCAGACACCGCTGATTGTAACTGCACGGTAAAGTCTGCTGGAAAAAAGCCCCCCTCCAGATGGAGGATTAGTTGAGCCACGGGGAACTGCATGTGGAGCGGGTAATGCAAGGGTAGTAATTTCTCAGGACCCAGATTCCTGAGAAGTAGACTGCTCAGAAGGGCTAAAAGTACTATGAGTATTAGCAGGCTTGTCTCCCTTCTTAGACTTTAGAACAGTGTTTAGGCAAATGGAACAAAATTGAGCAGGCGGGCAAACCACAGCCTCCTCACAACATAAACAGGAATTATTAATCAGTAGAGAAGGAGAGGAACCTTCTAATGTAGTATCAGAGTCCTCTATAGCTTTGTATATACCCACAGAAGGACAATTAAAAATAAACGCTTTTATTTTAAAAATGGCACCTTATTACTCCCAATGGCTGGGGCACTCACCACCTCCTAGACCCAGACAGCTAACAGTGAAAACGCTCTCAAAAGGAATGATGTCTGCAGCAGGATCTTAGGAAATGAAAGAGACCGCACGTGGTTCGTAAGACAGGACTTCCCCTGCAATGAAAAAGGGCGCCAAGCTAATAAGAGCTGCGCAACACTTCAAAAACGAAAGTGAAATCAATTTGTTCCATGCCAAAAAACACAGTCTATGAGCCTAAAAAAAACTCTCACATTAAGCAGATATAAATCCTCAAACTGTTCAAATAATCTCCCTGAAGGATACTATCAAGGTATAAAGGAGCCACACTGTGACCCTGTATAGCGTTTTAAATTTTATATAAAAAAAAACGTTTTTGCCCTCCAGCATCCATGCTGTGGAACAGGCACAGCCTCTCAAGTGTGACAGTCTTGCAGCAGCACTTCTGACATGGACTTGACCATGTAGCAGCAAGCAGTGAAACTCGTCAACACTGATTGCTCAGGAGCTGTTGGCGACAGTCTGGATGGGTTCGCACAAAAACTTTCCCTGCATCTCCAGACTCTAACTTTCATCAATACGCTCACTGAGAGGTTGACATGATTACTTAGAACTCCAGTCCTTTCTCGAAGGAAACATACCCATTACAGGACTATCCAAATCTTCTGAGACTTCTCTTCCACCTTCTATAGTGACGAAAGGCAAAGAATGACTGGGGGTGTCTTTGCCTCCTCCTGGTGGCCAGGTGTTGTATTTCCCAACAGTAAGGAATGAAGTCGTGGACTCTCGTTGCCTTATGGAAGGAAATCAACTTTTGTGAACAGAAGACACTGGACCCAAGCACTTGCACCCTAGAACATTTTCAAATATTAAAAAGTACAGCTTACTGCATTATTATGTTAAAGGGACAGTCTACACCAGAATAAAGAAAGATATTCCCTTTATTACCCTTTCTCCAGTCTTGTATAACCAACACGGTTATATTAATGGGACATAAAACAGTATTAACCAACATACGTTTCTAAATATATAATGCAGCCAAAGCTTACCTGCAAAAAGGTTAACACCTTTAATTCAGGCATAGTTTTTTTGCAGCAAGCTCCCCCCTAGGCATGTCCATATATGGAAGGTGCTATCCAGGCCATAGCATCAGCAAAATGCATGTGACATTAATCCCATGGAAACAAGTAAGCCTCTTGGCAACAAACAATAGACGTACCTGCTGTCCCTCCTCAACCCCCCTTCGCTTGCATAAGTAATTATCATGTGCACACTTTGTTGTATGATAGCACACGGTTTGGACTAGGATAGAGGTAAGGGAGGTGGGTCAGGCTACACTTGGCAACACTAAAGTGTAAGAAATTTTGCAGATTTTTGGAAATTTTATTAAAATACTTATAAGCTTTTTTTTACATTTTGTTTCACACTGTTTTACCTCAGTTTACCTTTTTATAATATGCACATAACTCAAAATGTTTTATGGCACTGTGTGATTACTTTGAATCTAAGCCTCTACAGATTGCCTCCGTACTTCAGTTCTTTTGACAAGCTTGCATTTTAGTCAATCAGTGCTGGCTCTCAGGTAACTCCACGGGAGTGATTACGTTATCTATATGGCACACATGAACTAACACTGTCTAGCTGCAAAATAAAAACTGTCAAAATGCCTGAGATAAGAAGCGGCCTTCAAGGGCTTAGAAATTAGCATATGAGCTTACCAAAGTTTAGCTTTCAACAAAGAATACCAAGAGAACAAAGCAAATTTGCTGATTAACGTAAAATGGAAAGTTGTTTAAAATTGCATGCCCTATCTGAATCATGAAGGTTTAAAATTGACTAAACTGTCCCTTTAACTAGTATACATATTTTTAATTGGCTGCATTATAAAGCTACCATAATAGCAACAATTCTATGAAGAAATGAAGGTAAAGTGAAACAATACTAAGCGGTGTAGTTCCTTCTTAACTGATGTACACACCCGGACAGGATTGTTAAAGGGACAATAAAGTCAACAATAAACTTTCATGATTCAGATAGAGAAATCTGTTTTCTTTCCAATTTACTTCTATTATCTAATTTGCTTTGTTCTCTTAGTATACATATTGAAAAGCATATCAACCTGAACCAATCAACATGGCTGATTACTACAGACGTAGAATCATTATATACTTCTATTGATCACAAAAAAGGTGTACAAGCTGTGAACAAAAGGCACATGAAGATGCAATACATGATAGGTTTGTAATCATATTGATGGAATTCATACTACAGTACAATTTCTTTATTTTTGATAGCCAATACTATCTACAAACTCATGGAACAGCTATGGGGACGGCATGTGCCCCAACCTATGACAATTTATTTCTAGGCTGGTGGGAGGCTGAATATCTATTTACACATGATAACATGCAATATACTGAAAAAATCCCTTATGGATTTGGTTCATAGATGATATCTTCTTTGTGTGGGAAGGATCATATCATGAATTACAGGAATTCTTAAAAATATTAAATCATAATGATCTTAATATTAGGCTAACATATGAAGCAAACAAAACAAAAATTAATTTTCTGGACCTTGCAATTATGCAAGGGACCAGATAGAAATGTAAATACAGATTTATATTGAAAAACATAATTTATGGAAGAACTTACCTGATAAATTCATTTCTTTCATAGTGTCAAGAGTCTATGAGCTAGTGACGTATGGGATATACATTCTTACCAGAAGGGGGCAAAGTTTCCCAAACCTCAAATGCCTATAAATACACCTCCCACCTCACTCATACCTCAGTTTAACATATAGCCAAGTTAGTGAGGTTTAAAAAGAGTAAAAAGCATAAAAAACAGGAACAGGATAAAGTGCTTTATATATATATGTAAAAAATAATAACCCCAAAAAATACTGGGTGGGTTTCATGGACTCTTGCCACTATGAAAGAAATGAATTTATCAGGTAAGTTCTTACATAAAACATAATTTATGCTTACCTGATAAATTTATTTCTCTTGTAGTGTGTTCAGTCCACGGGTCATCCATTACTTATGGGATATATTCTCCTTCCCAACAGGAAGTTGCAAGAGGATCACCCAAGCAGAGCTGCTATATAGCTCCTCCCCTCACATGTCATATCCAGTCATTCGACCGAAACAAGACGAGAAAGGAGAAACTATAGGGTGCAGTGGTGACTGGAGTTATAATTTAAAATTTAGAACCTGCCTCAAAAAAGACAGGGCGGGCCGTGGACTGAACACACTACAAGAGAAATAAATTTATCAGGTAAGCATAAATTATGTTTTCTCTTGTTAAGTGTGTTCAGTCCACGGGTCATCCATTACTTATGGGATACCAATACCAAAGCTAAAGTACACGGATGATGGGAGGGACAAGGCAGGAACATTAACCCCTTAATGACAACTGACGTACCAGGTACGTCATGCATTAACAAGCAGTTAATGACAATAGACGTACCTGGTACGTCAGTTGTCTAACAGAGTGCTGGAAGTGATCACAACCACTTCCAGCAGCTCTGAGGGTATTGCAGTGATGCCTCGATATGGAGGCATCCTGCAATACCCCTTTACAAGCTTCCGATGCAGAGAGAGCCACTCTGTGGCCCTCTCTGCACTGGTAGCGATGGTGCCGATGGTGCCGTTTGACCGGGTGGGAGGAGGGAGCGTTGCGCGCGTGCACGATGTGCGCGCGTGCACGAGGGCGTGCACGTGCACGATGCAGTGCACGATGCAGTGCACGTGCACGAGGGCGTGCACGTGGACGCGTGTGCACATGGACGCGCGTGCACGTGCACGCATTAGCCACACTGACACCAATGAAGTTAGGAAGGGGGAAAAAAATTAAAAAATTTTTTTTTCCATATAAAAGGATCTGGGAGGGGGAGGGGGTGGGGGTATTGTGGGGGGGCTGCTACACTACAGAAATAATTAAAAATAAAAATAAAAGTTAAAAATAAAATTAAAATACTTTGGTTTGTGGGGCCAAACTGGGTACTGGCAGACAGCTGCCAGTACCCAAGATGGCGGTAATTAGGTAGGGGAGAGGGTTAGAGAGCTGGAGGGGGGGATCAGGGAGGTTGGTGCTAAGGAAGGGGTTCATCACAACTAAAATATTTTATTATTTTTATTTAAAAAAAAAAAAACTCTTTTATTTAGTACTGGCAGACTTTCTGCCAGTACTTAAGATGGCGGGAACAATTGTGGGGTGGGGGAGGGAAGAGAGCTGTTTGGGAGGGATCAGGGGGTGGGATGTGTCAGGTGGGAGGCTGATCTCTAAAATTAACCCTGCAAGCTCCTTACAAGCTACCTAATTTAACCCCTTCACTGCTGGGCATAATTCACGTGTGGTGCGCAGCAGCATTTAGCGGCCTTCTAATTACCAAAAAGCAACGCCAAAGCCATATAAGTCTGCTATTTCTGAACAAAGGGGATCCCAGAGAAGCTTTTACAACAATTTCTGCCATAATAACACAAGCTGTTTGTAAATAATTTCAGTGAGAAACCTAAAATTGTGAAAAATGTAAAGTTTTTTTTTTATTTGCTCGCATTTAGCGGTGAAATGGTGGCATAAAATATACCAAAATGGGCCTAGATCAATACTTGGGGTTGTCTACTACACTACACTAAAGCTAAAATTAACACTACAAGCTCCCTACAAGCTCCCTAATTAACCCCTTCACTCCTGGACATAAAACACGTGTGGTGCGCAGCGGCATTTAGCGGCCTTCTAATTACCAAAACGCAACCACAAAGCCATATAAGTCTGTTATTTCTGAAAAAGGGGATCCCAGAGAAGAATTTACAACCATTTGTGCCATAATTGCAGAAGCTGTTTATAAATAATTTCAGTGGGAAACCTAAAGTTTGTGACAAAATTTGTGAAAAAGTGAACTTTTTTTTTTTTTTATCGCATTTGGCGGTGAAATGGTGGCATGAAATATACCAAAATGGGCCTAGATCAATACTTTGGGATGTCTTCTAAAGCAAAATATATACATGTCAAGGGATATTCAGGTATTCCTGACAGATATCAGGGTTCCAAAGTAACTAGCGCTAATTTTGAAAAAAAGTGGTTTGGAAATAGTAAAGTGCTACTTGTATTTATTGCCCCATAAATTGCAAAAAAAGCAAAGAACGTGCAAACATTGGGTATTTCTAAACTCAGGACAAAATTTATAAACTATTTAGCATCAGTGTTTTTTGGTGATTGTAGATGTGTAACAGATTTTGGGGGTCAAAGTTAGAAAAAGTGTGTTTTTTTCCATTTTTTCCTCATATTTTATCATTTTTTTTTAGTAAATTATAAGATATGATGAAAATAATGGTATCTTTAGAAAGTCCATTTAATGGCGAGAAAAACGGTATATAATATGTGTGGGTACAGTAAACGAGTAAGAGGAAAATTACAGCTAAACGCAAACACTGCAGAAATGTAAAAATAGCCATTGTCATTAAGGGTAAGAAAATTGAAAAATGGTCCGGTCATTAAGGGGTTAAACAGAAGGAACCACTGCCTGAAGAACATTTCTCCCAAAAACAGCCTCCGAAGAAGCAAAAGTGTCAAATTTGTAAAATTTGGAAAAAGTATGAAGTGAAGACCAAGTTGCAGCCTTGCAAATCTGTTCAACAGAGGCATCCTTCTTAAAGGCCCAGGTGGAAGCCACAGCTCTAGTGGAATGAGCTGTAATTCTTTCAGGAGGCTGCTGTCCAGCAGTCTCATAGGCTAAACGTATTATGCTACGAAGCCAAAAAGAGAGAGAGGTAGCCGAAGTCTTTTGACCTCTCCTCTGTCCAGAGTAAACGACAAACAGAGAAGAAGTTTGCCGAAAATCTTTAGTTGCCTGTAAGTAAAACTTCAGGGCACGGACCACGTCTAGATTATGCAAAAGACGTTCCTTCTTTGAAGAAGGATTAGGACATAATGATGGAACAACAATCTCTTGATTGATATTCCTGTTAGAAACAACCTTATGTAAAAACCCAGGTTTAGTACGCAGGACTACCTTGTCTGAATGAAAGATCAGATAAGGAGAATCACAATGTAAGGCAGATAACTCAGAAACTCTTCGAGCCGAGGAAATAGCCATCAAAAACAGAACTTTCCAAGATAAAAACATAATTTATGTAAGAACTTACCTGATAAATTCATTTCTTTCATATTAACAAGAGTCCATGAGCTAGTGACGTATGGGATATACATTCCTACCAGGAGGGGCAAAGTTTCCCAAACCTTAAAATGCCTATAAATACACCCCTCACCACACCCACAAATCAGTTTAACGAATAGCCAAGAAGTGGGGTGATAAGAAAAAAAGTGCGAAGCATATAAAATAAGGAATTGGAATAATTGTGCTTTATACAAAAAAATCATAACCACCCCAAAAAAGGGTGGGCCTCATGGACTCTTGTTAATATGAAAGAAATGAATTTATCAGGTAAGTTCTTACATAAATTATGTTTTCTTTCATGTAATTAACAAGAGTCCATGAGCTAGTGACGTATGGGATAATGACTACCCAAGATGTGGATCTTTCCACACAAGAGTCACTAGAGAGGGAGGGATAAAATAAAGACAGCCAATTCCTGCTGAAAATAATCCACACCCAAAATAAAGTTTAACAAAAAACATAAGCAGAAGATTCAAACTGAAACCGCTGCCTGAAGAACTTTTCTACCAAAAACTGCTTCAGAAGAAGAAAATACATCAAAATGGTAGAATTTAGTAAAAGTATGCAAAGAGGACCAAGTTGCTGCTTTGCAGATCTGGTCAACCGAAGCTTCATTCCTAAACGCCCAGGAAGTAGATACTGACCTAGTAGAATGAGCTGTAATTCTCTGAGGCGGAATTTTACCCGACTCAACATAGGCAAGATGAATTAAAGATTTCAACCAAGATGCCAAAGAAATGGCAGAAGCTTTCTGGCCTTTCCTAGAACCGGAAAAGATAACAAATAGACTAGAAGTCTTACAGAAAGATTTCGTAGCTTCAACATAATATTTCAAAGCTCTAACAACATCCAAAGAATGCAACGATTTCTCCTTAGAATTCTTAGGATTAGGACATAATGAAGGAACCACAATTTCTCTACTAATGTTGTTGGAATTCACAACTTTAGGTAAAAATTCAAAAGAAGTTCGCAACACCGCCTTATCCTGATGAAGAATCAGAAAAGGAGACTCATAAGAAAGAGCAGATAATTCAGAAACTCTTCTGGCAGAAGAGATGGCCAAAAGGAACAAAACTTTCCAAGAAAGTAATTAATATCCAATGAATGCATAGGTTCAAATGGAGGAGCTTGAAGAGCCCCCAGAACCAAATTCAAACTCCAAGGAGGAGAAATTGACTTAATGACAGGCTTTATACAAACCAAAGCTTGTACAAAACAATGAATATCAGGAAGAATAGCAATCTTTATGTGAAAAAGAACAGAAAGAGCAGAGATTTGACCTTTCAAGGAACTTGCGGACAAACCCTTATCTAAACCATCCTGAAGAAATTGTAATATTCTCGGTATTCTAAAAGAATGCCAAGAAAAATGATGAGAAAGACACCAAGAAATATAAGTCTTCCAGACTCTATAATATATCTCTCTGGATACAGATGTACGAGCCTGTAACATAGTATTAATCACAGAGTCAGAGAAACCTCTTTGACCAAGAATCAAGCGTTCAATCTCCATACCTTTAAATTTAAGGATTTCAGATCCTGATGGAAAAAAGGACCTTGAGACAAAAGGTCTGGTCTTAACGGAAGAGTCGACGGTTGGCAAGAGGCCATCCGGACAAGATCCGCATACCAAAACCTGTGAGGCCATGCCGGAGCTACCAGCAGAACAAACGAGCATTCCTTCAGAATCTTGGAGATTACTCTTGGAAGAAGAACTAGAGGCAGAAAGATATAGGCAGGATGATACTTCCAAGGAAGTGAAAATGCATCCACTGCCTCCGCCTGAGGATCCCGGGATCTGGACAGATACCTGGGAAGTTTCTTGTTTAGATGAGAAGCCATCAGAACTATTTCTGGAAGTTCCCACATTTGAACAATCTGAAGAAATACCTCTGGGTGAAGAGACCATTCGCCCGGATGCAACGTTTGGCGACTGCGATAATCCGCTTTCCAATTGTCCATACCTGGGATATAAACCACAGAGATTAGACAGGAGCTGGATTCCGCCCAAACCAAAATTCGAGATACTTCTTTCATAGCCAGAGGACTGTGAGTCCCTCCTCGATGATTGATGTATGCCACAGTTGTGACAATGTCTTATCTGAAAACAATGAACAACTCTCTCTTCAGAAGAGGCCAAGACTGAAGAGCTCTGAAAATTGCACGGGGTTCCAAAATATTGATCGGAAATCTCACCTCCTGAGATTCCCAAACCCCTTGTGCCGTCAGATACCCCCACACAGCTCCCCAACCTGTAAGACTCGTATCTGTTGAGATTATAGTCCAGGTCGGAAGAACAAAGAAGCCCCCTGAACTAAACGATGGTGATCTGTCCACCATGTCAGAGAGTGTCGTAAAATCGGTTTAAAGATATTAATTGAGATATCTTTGAGTAATCCCTGCACCATTGGTTCAGCATACAGAGCTGAAGAGGTCGCATGTGAAAACGAGCAAAGGAGATCGCATCTGATGCGGCAGTCCTAAGATCCAACATTTCCATGCATAAGGCTACCAAAGGGAATGATTGTGACTGAAGGTTTTGACAAGCTGATATCAATGTTAAACTTCTCTTGTCTGACAAGGACAGAGTCATAGACACTGAATTTATCTAGAAACCTAAAAAGGTTACCCTTGTCTGAGGAATCAATAAACTGATTGGTAAATTGATCCTCCAACCATGAACTTGAAGAAACAACACAAGTCGATTCGTATGAGATTCTTCGAAAATGAGAAGACTGAGCAAGTACCAAGATATCGTCCAAATAAGGAAATACCAAAACCCTATTCTCTGATTACAGAAAGAAGGGCACCGAGAACCTTTGAAAAAAATTCTTGGAACTGAGGCTAGGCCAAATAGTAGAGCCACAAAACTGGTAATGCTTGTCTAAAAAGAGAATCTCAGACACTAAAAGTGATCTGGATGAATCGGAATATGCAGATACACATCCTGTAAATCTATTGTAGACATATAATGCCCTTGCTAAACAAAAGGCAGGATAGTCCTACAGTAACCATCTTGAATGTTGGTATCCTAACATAACGATTCAATAATGATAGATCCAGAACTGGTCTGAAGGAATTGACCTTCTTTGGTACAATGAAGAGATAAAATAAAACCCCAGCCCCTGTTCCAGAACTGGAACTGGCATAAATACTCCAGCCAACTCTAGATCTGAAACACATTTCAGAAATGCTGAGCCTTGCTGTGTCAATTGGGACACGGGAAAGAAAAGAATCTCTTAGCAGGAGGCCTTAACTTGAAGCCAATTCTGTACCTTTCTGAAACAATGTTTCTGAAACCAGAGATTAAGAACGGAATTGATCCAAATTTCTTTGAAGAAAACGTAATCTGCCCCATACCAGCTGAGCTGGAATAAGGGCCGCACCTTCATAGGTACTTAGGAGCTGGCTATAGGTTTCTATAAGGCTTGGATATATTCCAAACTGGAAATAGTTTCCAAACTGATACCGCTCCTGAGGATGAAGGATCAGGCTTTTGTTCCTTGTTGTGAGGAAAGGAACGAAATGATTATTTACCCTGGAAAGAAAGGGAAAGCAAAGTTGACTTAGAAGACATGTCAGCATTCCAAGTTTAATCCATAAAGCTTTTCTAGCTAAAATAGCTAGAGACATATACCTGACATCAACTCTAATGATATCAAAAGATGGTATCACCAATAAAATTATTAGCATGTTATAGAATAATAATAATGCTATAAAATTATGATCTGTTACTTGTTGCGCTAAAGCTTCTAACCAAAAAGTTGAAGCTGCAGCAACATCCGCTAAAAATATAGCAGGTCTAAGAAGATTACCTGAACATAAGTAAGCTTTTCTTAGAAAGGATTCAATTTTCCTATCTAAAGGATCCTTAAATGAAGTACTATCTGCCATAGGAATAGTAGTACATTAGCAGGAGTAGAGACAGCCCCATAACCTTAGGGATTTTTGTCCCAACAAACTCTAATCTGTCAGATGGCACAGGATATAATTTGCTTAAACGTCTAGAAGGAGTAAATAAATTACCCAAATTATTCCATTCCCTGGAAATTACTTCAGAAATAGCATCAGGGAGATAAAACACTTCTGGAATAACTACAGGAGATTTAGAAACCTTATTTAAACGTTTATATTTAGTATCAAGAGGACCAGAATCCTCTATTTCTAATGCAAATAACACTTCTTTAAGTAAAGAACGAATAAATTCCATCTTGAACAAATACAAAGATTTATCAGCATCAACCTCTGAGACAGAAACCTCTGAACCAGAAGAACCATTATCAGTATCAGAATGATGATGTTCATTTAAAAATTCATCTGAAAAAAAGAGAAGTTTTAAAAGACTTTTATGTATACTAGAAGGAGAAATAACAGACATAGCCTTCTTAATGGATTTAAAAAATAAAATCTCTTATGTTATCAGGAACACTCTGAAAATTAGATGTTGACGGACAGCAACAGGTAATGTAACAGTACTAAAGGAAATTTTATCTGCATTAATAAGTTTGACATGACATGCAATACAAATAACAGCTGGAGAAACAGATACCAAAAGTTTATAACAGACTTAGCTTGGTAGCTCCAGCACTGTGCAGTGATTTTCCTGTAGTAACTTCTGACTCAGTTGCAACGTGGAACATCTTGCAATATGTAAAAGAAAAAAACAACATATAAAGCAAAATTGATCAAATTCCTTAAATGACAGTTTCAGGAATGGGAAAAAAATGCCAGTGAACAAGCTTCTAGCAACCAGAAGCAATAAATAATGAGACTTAAATAATGTGGAGACAAAAATGACGCCCATATTTTTTAGCGCCAAAAAAGACGCCCACATTATTTGGCGCCTAAATGCTTTTGGCGCCAAAAATGACGCCACATCCGGAACGCCGACATCTTTGACGCAAAATAACGTCAAAAAATGACGCAACTTCCGGCGACACGTATGACGCCGGAAACGGAAAAGAATTTTTGCGCCAAAAAAGTCCGCGCCAAGAATGACGCAATAAAATGAAGCATTTTCAGCCCCCGCGAGCCTAACAGCCCACAGGGAAAAAAGTCAAATTTTTGAGGTAAGAAAAAATATGATAATTCAATGCATAATCCCAAATATGAAACTGACTGTCTGGAAATAAGGAAAGTTGAACATTCTGAGTCAAGGCAAATAAATGTTTGAATACATATATTTAGAACTTTATAAATAAAGTGCCCAACCATAGCTTAGAGTGTCACAGAAAATAAGACTTACTTACCCCAGGACACTCATCTACATGTTTGTAGAAAGCCAAACCAGTACTGAAACGAGAATCAGTAGAGGAAATGGTAAATATAAGAGTATATCGTCGATCTGAAAAGGGAGGTAAGAGATGAATCTCTACGACCGATAACAGAGAACCTTATGAAATAGACCCCGTAGAAGGAGATCACTGCATTCAATAGGCAATACTCTCTTCACATCCCTCTGACATTCACTGCACGCTGAGAGGAAAACCGGGCTCCAACTTGCTGCGGAGCGCATATCAACGTAGAATCTAGCACAAACTTACTTCACCACCTCCCTTGGAGGCAAAGTTTGTAAAACTGATTTGTGGGTGTGGTGAGGGGTGTATTTATAGGCATTTTAAGGTTTGGGAAACTTTGCCCCTCCTGGTAGGAATGTATATCCCATACGTCACTAGCTCATGGACTCTTGTTAATTACATGAAAGAAAGCTTAATATCAATGGAATGAAGGGGTTCAAACGGAACACCCTGAAGAACTTGAAGAACCAAGTTTAAGCTCCACGGAGGAGCAACAGTCTTAAACACAGGCTTAATCCTAGTCAAAGCCTGACAAAAAGCCCGGACGTCTGGATTCTCTGCCAGACGCTTGTGTAAAAGAATAGACAGAGCTGAAATCTGTCCCTTTAGCGAACTAGCGGATAAACCCTTTTCTAAACCCTCTTGTAGAAAAGACAATATCCTAGGAATCCTAACCTTACTCCATGAGTAAATCTTGGATTCACACCTATATAAATATTTACGCCATATCTTATGGTAAATTTTTCTGGTCACAGGTTTCCGAGCCTGTATTAATGTATCAATAACCGACTCCGAGAAGCCACGCTTCGATAGAATCAAGCGTTCAATCTCCATGCAGTCAGCCTCAGAGAAATTAGGTTTGGATGGTTGAAAGGACCCTGAATTAGAAGGTCCTGTCTCAGAGGCAGAGACCATGGTGGACAGGACGACATGTCCACTAGGTCTGCATACCAGGTCCTGCGTGGCCACGCAGGCGCTATCAGAATCACCGATGCTCTCTCCTGTTTGATCTTGGCAATCAGTCGAGGCAGCAACGGAAACGGTGAAAACACATAAGCCATGTTGAAAACCCAAGGGGCTGCTAGTGCATCTATCAGCACCGCTCCCGGGTCCCTGGACCTGGATCCGTAGCACAGAAGCTTGGGGTTCTGGCGAGATGCCATGAGATCCAGTTCCAGTTCGCCCCAACGAAGAATCAGTTGAGCAAATATCTCCGGATGAAGTTCCCACTCCCCCGGATGAAAGGTCTGGCGACTTAGAAAGTCCGCTTCCCAGTTCTCCACGCCTGGGATGTAGATCGCTGACAGGTGGCAAGAGTGAGACTCTGCCCAGCGAATTATCTTTGAGACCTCTAACATCGCTAGGGAACTCCTGGTTCCTCCTTGATGATTGATGTAAGCTACAGTCGTGATGTTGTCCGACTGAAACCTGATGAACCTCAGTGTTGCTAACTGAGGCAAAGCTAGAAGAGCATTGAATATTGCTCTTACTTCCAGAATGTTTATTGGAAGGAGTTTCTCCTCCTGAGTCCACGATCCGTGAGCCTTTATGGAGTTCCAGACTGCGCCCCAGCCTAGTAGGCTGGCATCTGTTGTTACAATCGTCCAATCTGGTCTGCGAAAGGTCATTCCTTTGGACAGATGAACCCGAGACAGCCACCAGAGAAGAGAATCTCTGGTCTCCTGGTCCAGATTCAGTAAAGGGGACAGATCTGAGTAATCCTCATTCCACTGACTTAGCATGCATAATTGCAGCGGTCTGAGATGCAGGCGCGCAAATGGCACTATGTCCATTGCCGCGACCAATAAGCCGATTACTTCCATGCACTGAGCTACTGATGGGCTTGGAATGGAATGAAGGACACGGCAAGCATTTAGAATTTTTGATAACCTGGACTCCGTCAGGTAAATCTTCATCTCTACAGAATCTATAAGAGTCCCTAGGAAGGGAACCCTTGTGAGTGGAAACAGAGAACTCTTTTCCATGTTCACTTTCCACCCATGCGACCTCCACCCATGGCTCTCAGGTAACTCCACGGGAGTGATTACGTTATCTATATGGCACACATGAACTAACACTGTCTAGCTGCAAAATAAAAACTGTCAAAATGCCTGAGATAAGAAGCGGCCTTCAAGGGCTTAGAAATTAGCATATGAGCTTACCAAAGTTTAGCTTTCAACAAAGAATACCAAGAGAACAAAGCAAATTTGCTGATTAACGTAAAATGGAAAGTTGTTTAAAATTGCATGCCCTATCTGAATCATGAAGGTTTAAAATTGACTAAACTGTCCCTTTAACTAGTATACATATTTTTAATTGGCTGCATTATAAAGCTACCATAATAGCAACAATTCTATGAAGAAATTAAGGTAAAGTGAAACAATACTAAGCGGTGTAGTTCCTTCTTAACTGATGTACACACCCGGACAGGATTGTTAAAGGGACAATAAAGTCAACAATAAACTTTCATGATTCAGATAGAGAAATCTGTTTTCTTTCCAATTTACTTCTATTATCTAATTTGCTTTGTTCTCTTAGTATACTTATTGAAAAGCATACCTACATGGGCTCAGGAGCAGCAACATACTACAGGGAGAGAGATGGTATGCAATGACATTACAGAATTAAAGAGATATCCTAAAAGTAAAATCTGATTTACAAAGAACAAAGGGCCCTACAGGAGATAAAACAATGGGATCAAGTGATAATCTGCAATGCTGCCAAGGGGGGCAATATTGTAATTTGGCCCCTGGAGATGTACCTAAAAGAAGTGTCAAAACAACTTAAAGACCAGAGTTGCTACACAAAATTGTTACATAACTCAATGGTGGAATATTCCAAATTTATTAAAACCATCATGACTCAAGCATTTAATGACTTTTTATCGAATACCTAAGGTACATAAAAATCAAGACACACCACCAGGGAGACCTATAGTCTCTGGAATTGGCTGCTTGACTGAAAAAGCAAGCCAGTACGTAGATTATAGGTTATGCCAGTTTGTCCATGAACTGCCTTCATATGTCCCGGACACTATGCAGGTACTTCAGAGATTAGACAGTATCAACCTGAACCAATCAACATGGCTGATTACTACAGACGTAGAATCATTATATACTTCTATTGATCACAAAAAAGGTGTACAAGCTGTGAACAAAAGGCACATGAAGATGCAATACATGATAGGTTTGTAATCATATTGATGGAATTCATACTACAGTACAATTTCTTTATTTTTGATAGCCAATACTATCTACAAACTCATGGAACAGCTATGGGGACGGCATGTGCCCCAACCTATGACAATTTATTTCTAGGCTGGTGGGAGGCTGAATATCTATTTACACATGATAACATGCAATATACTGAAAAAATCCCTTATGGATTTGGTTCATAGATGATATCTTCTTTGTGTGGGAAGGATCATATCATGAATTACAGGAATTCTTAAAAATATTAAATCATAATGATCTTAATATTAGGCTAACATATGAAGCAAACAAAACAAAAATTAATTTTCTGGACCTTGCAATTATGCAAGGGACCAGATAGAAATGTAAATACAGATTTATATTGAAAAACATAATTTATGGAAGAACTTACCTGATAAATTCATTTCTTTCATAGTGTCAAGAGTCTATGAGCTAGTGACGTATGGGATATACATTCTTACCAGAAGGGGGCAAAGTTTCCCAAACCTCAAATGCCTATAAATACACCTCCCACCTCACTCATACCTCAGTTTAACATATAGCCAAGTTAGTGAGGTTTAAAAAGAGTAAAAAGCATAAAAAACAGGAACAGGATAAAGTGCTTTATATATATATGTAAAAAATAATAACCCCAAAAAATACTGGGTGGGTTTCATGGACTCTTGCCACTATGAAAGAAATGAATTTATCAGGTAAGTTCTTACATAAAACATAATTTATGCTTACCTGATAAATTTATTTCTCTTGTAGTGTGTTCAGTCCACGGGTCATCCATTACTTATGGGATATATTCTCCTTCCCAACAGGAAGTTGCAAGAGGATCACCCAAGCAGAGCTGCTATATAGCTCCTCCCCTCACATGTCATATCCAGTCATTCGACCGAAACAAGACGAGAAAGGAGAAACTATAGGGTGCAGTGGTGACTGGAGTTATAATTTAAAATTTAGAACCTGCCTCAAAAAAGACAGGGCGGGCCGTGGACTGAACACACTACAAGAGAAATAAATTTATCAGGTAAGCATAAATTATGTTTTCTCTTGTTAAGTGTGTTCAGTCCACGGGTCATCCATTACTTATGGGATACCAATACCAAAGCTAAAGTACACGGATGATGGGAGGGACAAGGCAGGAACATTAAACAGAAGGAACCACTGCCTGAAGAACATTTCTCCCAAAAACAGCCTCCGAAGAAGCAAAAGTGTCAAATTTGTAAAATTTGGAAAAAGTATGAAGTGAAGACCAAGTTGCAGCCTTGCAAATCTGTTCAACAGAGGCATCCTTCTTAAAGGCCCAGGTGGAAGCCACAGCTCTAGTGGAATGAGCTGTAATTCTTTCAGGAGGCTGCTGTCCACGCAGGCGCTATCAGAATCACCGATGCTCTCTCCTGTTTGATCTTGGCAATCAGTCGAGGCAGCAACGGAAACGGTGAAAACACATAAGCCATGTTGAAAACCCAAGGGGCTGCTAGTGCATCTATCAGCACCGCTCCCGGGTCCCTGGACCTGGATCCGTAACACGGAAGCTTGGGGTTCTGGCGAGATGCCATGAGATCCAGTTCCGGTTCGCCCCAACGAAGAATCAGTTGAGCAAATATCTCCGGATGAAGTTCCCACTCCCCCGGATGAAAGGTCTGGCGACTTAGAAAGTCCGCTTCCCAGTTCTCCACGCCTGGGATGTAGATCGCTGACAGGTGGCAAGAGTGAGACTCTGCCCAGCGAATTATCTTTGAGACCTCTAACATCGCTAGGGAACTCCTGGTTCCTCCTTGATGATTGATGTAAGCTACAGTCGTGATGTTGTCCGACTGAAACCTGATGAACCTCAGTGTTGCTAACTGAGGCCAAGCTAGAAGAGCATTGAATATTGCTCTTACTTCCAGAATGTTTATTGGAAGGAGTTTCTCCTCCTGAGTCCACGATCCCTGAGCCTTTATGGAGTTCCAGACTGTGCCCCAGCCTAGTAGGCTGGCATCTGTTGTTACAATCGTCCAATCTGGTCTGCGAAAGGTCATTCCTTTGGACAGATGAACCCGAGACAGCCACCAGAGAAGAGAATCTCTGGTCTCCTGGTCCAGATTCAGTAAAGGGGACAGATCTGAGTAATCCCCATTCCACTGACTTAGCATGCATAATTGCAGCGGTCTGAGATGCAGGCGCGCAAATGGCACTATGTCCATTGCCGCGGCCATTAAGCCGATTACTTCCATGCACTGAGCTACTGATGGGCTTGGAATGGAATGAAGGACACGGCAAGCATTTAGAATTTTTGATAACCTGGACTCTGTCAGGTAAATCTTCATCTCTACAGAATCTATAAGAGTCCCTAGGAAGGGAACCCTTGTGAGTGGAAACAGAGAACTCTTTTCCATGTTCACTTTCCACCCATGCGACCTCAGAAATGCTAGAACTATCTCTGTATGAGACTTTGCATTTTGAAAACTTGACGCTTGTATCCGAATGTCATCTAGGTACGGAGCCACCGCTATGCCTCGCGGTCTTAGTACCACCAGAAGCGAGCCCAGAACCTTTGTAAAAATTCTCGGAGCCGTAGCTAACCCGAAGGGAAGAGCTACAAACTGGTAATGCCTGTATAGGTACAGATAATGATCTTTGTGAATCGGTATGCGAAAGTAGGCATCCTTTAAGTCCACTGTGGTCATATACTGACCCTCTTGGATCATGGGTAGGATGGTTCGAATGGTTTCCATCTTGAACGATGGAACCCTTAGGAATTTGTTTAAGATCTTTAGGTCTAAGATTGGCCTGAAGGTTCCCTCTTTTTTGGGAACCACAAACAGATTTGAGTAAAAAGCTTGCACTTGTTCCGTTCGCGGAACTGGGTGGATCACTCCCATCACTAAGAGGTCTTGTACACATTGTAGAAATGCCTCTTTCTTTACTAGGTTTGTTGATAACCTTGACAGATGAAACCTCCCTTGTGGAGGAGAAGTTTTGAAGTCCAAAAGGTATCCCTGAGATATGATCTCCAACGTCCAGGGATCCTGGACATCTCTTGCCCAAGCCTGGGCGAAGAGAGAAAGTCTGCCCCCCACTAGATCCGTCTCCGGAAAGGGGGCCCTGTCTTCATGCTGTCTTAGGGGCGGAAGTAGGCTTTCTGGCCTGCTTGCCCTTGTTCCATGACTGGTTGCCTTTCCAACCCTGTCTGTAACGAGCAGTAGTTCCTTCCTGTTTTGGAGCGGAGGAAGGTGATGCTGCTCCTGCCTTGAAATTACGAAAGGCACGAAAATTAGACTGTTTGGCCTTTGATTTGGCCCTGTCCTGAGGAAGGGTGTGGCCCTTACCTCCAGTAATGTCAAGCCGGGCCCTAATAAGGTCTGCCCTTTGAAAGGAATATTCAGTAGTTTACATTTAGAAGTCACATCTGCTGACCAGGATTTAAGCCATAGCGCTCTGCGCGCCTGGATGGCGAATCCGGAATTCTTAGCCGTAAGTTTGGTTAAATGCAATACGGCATCCGAAACAAACGCATTAGCTAGCTTAAGCGTTCTAAGCCTGCTCAAAGTCTCATCTAATGGTGCTGTGCGAATCACCTCTTCCAGAGACTCAAACCAGAATGCCGCTGCAGCAGTGACGGGCGCAATGCATGCAAGGGGCTGTAATATAAAACCTTGTTGAACAAACATTTTCTTAAGGTAACCCTCTAATTTTTTATCCATTGGATCTGAGAAAGCACAACTATCCTCCACCGGGATAGTGGTAGGCTTGGCTAAAGTAGAAACTGCTCCCTCCACCTTAGGGACCGTCTGCCATAAGTCTCGTGTGGCGGCGTTTATAGGGAACATTTTTCTAAATATCGGAGGAGGGGAAAAGGGCACACCAGGTCTATCCCACTCCTTGCTAATAATCTCTGTAAGCCTTTTCGGTATAGGAAAAAACGTCAGTACACACCGGTACCGCATAGTATTTATCCAGCCTACATAATTTCTCTGGGATTGCCACCGTGTCACAATCATTCAGAGCCGCTAACACCTCCCCTAGTAACACGCGGAGGTTCTCAAGCTTAAATTTAAAATTTGAAATTTCTGAATCCGGTCTCCCCGAATCAGAACCGTCACCCACAGAATGAAGCTCTCCGTCCTCATGTTCTGCAAATTGTGACGCAGTATCAGACATGGCTCTCGTGTCATCAGCGCGCTCTGTCCTTAACCCAGAGCTATCGAGCTTGCCTCTTAACTCGGGCAGATTAGATAATACTTCTTTCATAACATTAGCCATATCATGTAAAGTGATTTGTAAGGGCCTTGATGTACTTGGCGCCACAATCTCACGCACCTCCTGAGCGGGAGGCGAAGGTACTGACACGTGAGGAGAGTTAGGCGGCATAACTTCCCCCTCGTTGTCTGGTGATAATTTCTTTACCGGTAAAGACTGACTTTTATTTAAAGTAACATCAATACAATTGGTACACATATTTCTATTGGGCTCCACATCGGCTTTTAAACATAATGAACAAGCAGATTCCTCTGTATCAGACATGTTTAAACAGACTAGCAATGAAGCTAGCAAGCTTGGAAATTACTTTCAATAAGTTTACAAGCAATATAAAAAACGCTGCAGCGCTTTTAAAAACACAGTTGAATAACAATGAATTAATTCAGTTATAGCAAACAATTTTTAACAGTAAATGTATTAAATTAGCAGAGGATTGCACCCATTAGCAAAAGGATGATTAACCCCTCAATACCCAAAACGGATAATCGATTTAAGATTTAACGCTTTTATCACAGTCAAACACACTGTCACAGGTCTGCTGTGACTGATTACCTCCCTCAAAAATGAATTTTGAAGACCCCTGAGCTCTCTAGAGACGTCCCGGATCAAGGAGGAAGAAGCAGGAAGACTGTGCTAGAATTTTAACTGCGCAACAAGGCGCTAAAAAAAGGCCCCTCCCACTCATATTACAACAGTGGGAGACCTGATATAACGGTTTCTATGCAGAAATATACGTTAGCCATGTGGAAAAAAATCATGCCCAAAAAGATTTATCACCAAAGTACCTCACAAAACGAATAACATGCCAGTAAACGTTTTAAAAACAAACTTTTTCAATGTCATGCAAAGTTATCACTAAGCCTGCTACCAGTCGCTTCTACTGCAGTTAAGGCTTATACATTATTTCAGTATTAACAGTATTTTCTCAGTCAAATTCTAGTCCCTAGAAAATAACTCAACTGCGCATACATTTATCAGCCTGATACCAGTCGCTACTAATGCATTTAAGGCTGTACTTACATCATATGGGTAACAGCAGTGTTTTCTTAGTCAATTCCATTCCCAGAAAATATTGTACTGCACATACCTCATTTGCGGGGGACCCCGCATGCTATTCCCATTTTCTGAAGTTACCTCACTCCTCAGAATGTGCGAGAACAGCCAGTGGATCTTAGTTACGTCTGCTAAGTTCATAGAAAACGCAGGCAGATTCTTCTTCTAAATACTGCCTGAGATAAAAAAACAGCACACTCCGGTGCCATTTAAAATAACAAACTTTTGATTGAAAAATAATTAAGTAAAAAACTCCAACTCCTCTCGCGACCTCCTTCTTTGTTGAGGGTTGCAAGAGAATGACTGGGTATGACATGTGAGGGGAGGAGCTATATAGCAGCTCTGCTTGGGTGATCCTCTTGCAACTTCCTGTTGGGAAGGAGAATATATCCCATAAGTAATGGATGAAACGTGGACTGAACACACTTAACAAGAGAAATTATGTTTTCTTTCATGTAAGTGGCAAGAGTCCACGAGCTAGTGACGTATGGGATATAATACCCAAGATGTGGAAGTTACTAGAGAGGGAGGGAAACGATAAAAACAGCTATTTTCGCTGAGAAATTAAACCAAAAAATTATTAAGTTTTCTTAAAAATGTAAAAAAAAAACTGCCTGAAGAACCTTTCTACCAAAGGCTGCTTCCGAAGAAGCAAACACAACAAATTTAGTAAATGTATGCAAAGAAGACCAAATTGCTGCTTTGCAAACTTGATCAACTGAAGCTTTATTCTTGAAAGCCCAAGATGTAGTAGAATGAGCTGTAATACACTGAGGCGGAGACTGCCCTGCCTCCAAATAGGCTTTGTGAATCAAAAGCTTCAACCAAGATACCAAGGAAATGGCAGAGACTTTATGACCTTTTCTGGAACCAGAAAAAATAACAAATAGACTAGAAGTCTTTCTGAAATCTTTAGTAGCCTCAATATAATATTTCAAAGCTCTTACTACATCCAAAGAATGTAAAGACCTTCCAAGAGTATTCTTAGGATTAGGACACAAGGAAGTAACAATAATTTCCCTATTGATGTTGTTAGAATTCACAACCTTTGGCTACAACTTAAACAAAATCTGCAAAACAGCTTTATCATGATAGAAAATCAGATAAGGAGACTCTCAAGAGAGAGCAGACAATTCAGAAACTCTTTTAGCAGAAAAGATAGCAAAAAGAAATAAAACTTTCCAAAAAACATAATTTATGCTTACCTGATAAATTTATTTCTCTTGTAGTGTATCCAGTCCACGGATCATCCATTACTTATGGGATATTAACTCCTCCCCAACAGGAAGTGCAAGAGGATTCACCCAGCAGAGCTGCTATATAGCTCCTCCCCTAACTGCCATTACCAGTCATTCGACCGAAAACATGCAGAGAAAGGAAAACCATAGGGTACAGTGGTGACTGTAGTTTAATGGAAAAATTACCTGCCTTAAAGTGACAGGGCGGGCCGTGGACTGGATACACTACAAGAGAAATAAATTTATCAGGTAAGCATAAATTATGTTTTCTCTTGTTAAGTGTATCCAGTCCACGGATCATCCATTACTTATGGGATACCAATACCAAAGCTAAAGTACACGGATGACGGGAGGGACAGGCAGGCTCTTTATACGGAAGGAACCACTGCCTGAAGAACCTTTCTCCCAAAAACAGCCTCCGAAGAAGCAAAAGTGTCAAATTTGTAAAATTTGGAAAAAGTATGAAGAGAAGACCAAGTTGCAGCCTTGCAAATCTGTTCAACAGAAGCCTCATTCTTAAAGGCCCAAGTGGAAGCCACAGCTCTAGTAGAATGTGCTGTAATTCTTTCAGGAGGCTGCTGTCCAGCAGTCTCATAGGCTAACCGTATTATGCTACGAAGCCAAAAGGAGAGAGAGGTAGCCGAAGCTTTTTGACCTCTCCTCTGACCAGAATAAACGACAAACAGGGAAGACGTTTGTCGAAAATCCTTAGTTGCCTGTAGATAAAATTTCAGGGCACGGACTACATCTAGATTGTGTAGCAGACGTTCCTTTTTCGAAGAAGGATTAGGACACAAAGATGTAACCACAATCTCTTGATTGATATTCCTGTTAGTGACCACCTTAGGTAGGAACCCAGGTTTAGTACGCAGAACTACCTTGTCTGAATGAAAAATCAGATAAGGAGAATCACAATGTAAGGCAGATAACTCAGAGACTCTTCGAGCCGAGGAAATCGCCATTAAAAACAGAACTTTCCAAGATAACAACTTGATATCAATGGAATGAAGGGGTTCAAACGGAAGCCCCTGTAAAACATTAAGAACTAAGTTCAAACTCCATGGTGGAGCAACAGTTTTAAACACAGGCTTGATCCTAGCTAAAGCCTGACAAAAAGCTTGAACGTCCGGAACTTCTGACAGACGATTGTGTAAAAGAATGGACAGAGCTGAAATCTGTCCCTTTAAGGAACTAGCGGATAAACCCTTTTCTAAACCTTCTTGTAGAAAAGACAATATCCTCGGAATCCTAACCTTACTCCATGAGTAACTCTTGGATTCGCACCAATATAAGTATTTGCGCCATATCTTATGGTAAATCTTTCTGGTAACAGGCTTCCTAGCCTGTATTAAGGTATCAATAACTGACTCAGAAAAACCACGTTTTGATAAAATCAAGCGTTCAATTTCCAAGCAGTCAGCTTCAGAGAAATTAGATTTTGATGTTTGAAGGGACCCTGGATCAGAAGGTCCTGTTTCAGAGGTAGCGACCAAGGTGGACAGGATGACATGTCCACTAGATCTGCATACCAAGTCCTGCGTGGCCATGCAGGCGTTATTAGAATCACTGATGCTCTCTCCTGTTTGATTCTGGCAATCAATCGAGGAAGCATCGGGAAGGGTGGAAACACATAAGCCATCCCGAAGGTCCAAGGTGCTGTCAAAGCATCTATCAGAACCGCTCCCGGATCCCTGGATCTGGACCCGTAACGAGGAAGCTTGGCGTTCTGTCGAGACGCCATGAGATCTATCTCTGGTTTGCCCCAACGTCGAAGTATTTGGGCAAAGACCTCCGGATGAAGTTCCCACTCCCCCGGATGAAAAGTCTGACGACTTAAGAAATCCGCCTCCCAGTTCTCCACTCCCGGGATGTGGATTGCTGACAGGTGGCAAGAGTGAGACTCTGCCCAGCGAATTATCTTTGATACTTCCATCATTGCTAGGGAGCTTCTTGTCCCTCCCTGATGGTTGATGTAAGCTACAGTCGTGATGTTGTCCGACTGAAACCTGATGAACCCCCGAGTTGTTAACTGGGGCCAAGCCAGAAGGGCATTGAGAACTGCTCTCAATTCCAGAATGTTTATTGGTAGGAGACTCTCCTCCTGATTCCATTGTCCCTGAGCCTTCAGAGAATTCCAGACAGCGCCCCAACCTAGTAGGCTGGCGTCTGTTGTTACAATTGTCCAGTCCGGCCTGCTGAATGGCATCCCCCTGGACAGATGTAGCCAAGAAAGCCACCATAGAAGAGAATTTCTGGTCTCTTGATCCAGATTCAGAGTAGGGGACAAGTCTGAGTAATCCCCATTCCACTGACTTAGCATGCACAATTGCAGCGGTCTGAGATGTAGGCGTGCAAAGGGTACTATGTCCATTGCTGCTACCATTAAGCCGATCACCTCCATGCATTGAGCTACTGACGGGTGTTGAATGGAATGAAGGACACGGCATGCATTTTGAAGCTTTGTTAACCTGTCTTCTGTCAGGTAAATCTTCATTTCTACAGAATCTATAAGAGTCCCCAAGAAGGGAACTCTTGTGAGTGGAAAGAGAGAACTCTTCTTTTCGTTCACCTTCCATCCATGCGACCTTAGAAATGCCAGTACTAACTCTGTATGAGACTTGGCAGTTTGAAAGCTTGAAGCTTGTATCAGAATGTCGTCTAGGTACGGAGCTACCGCAATTCCTCGCGGTCTTAGTACCGCCAGAAGAGCACCCAGAACCTTTGTGAAGATTCTCGGAGCCGTAGCCAATCCGAATGGAAGAGCTACAAACTGGTAATGCCTGTCTAGAAAGGCAAACCTTAGATACCGGTAATGATCTTTGTGAATCGGTATGTGAAGGTAAGCATCCTTTAAATCCACTGTGGTCATGTACTGACCCTTTTGGATCATGGGTAAAATTGTCCGAATAGTTTCCATTTTGAACGATGGAACTCTTAGGAATTTGTTTAGGATCTTTAAATCCAAGATTGGCCTGAAAGTTCCCTCTTTTTTGGGAACCACAAACAGATTTGAGTAAAACCCTTGTCCTTGTTCCGACCGCGGAACCGGATGGATCACTCCCATTAATAAAAGATCTTGTACGCAGCGTAGAAACGCCTCTTTCTTTATTTGGTTTGTTGACAACCTTGACAGATGAAATCTCCCTCTTGGGGGAGAGAATTTGAAGTCTAGAAGGTATCGCTGAGATATGATCTCTAACGCCCAGGGATCCTGGACATCTCTTGCCCAAGCCTGGGCGAAGAGAGAAAGTCTGCCCCCCACTAGATCCGTTCCCGGATCGGGGGCCCTCGATTCATGCCGTCTTAGGGGCAGCAGCAGGTTTCCTGGCCTGCTTGCCCTTGTTCCAGGACTGGTTAGGTCTCCAGCCTTGTCTGTAGCGAGCAACAGCTCCTTCCTGTTTTGGTGCAGAGGAAGTTGATGCTGCTCCTGCTTTGAAATTACGAAAGGAACGAAAATTAGACTGTCTAGCCTTAGGTTTGGCTCTGTCTTGAGGCAGGGCATGGCCTTTACCTCCTGTAATGTCAGCGATAATTTCTTTCAACCCGGGCCCGAATAAGGTCTGCCCTTTGAAAGGTATATTAAGCAATTTAGATTTAGAAGTAACGTCAGCTGACCAGGATTTTAGCCACAGTGCTCTGCGTGCCTGAATGGCGAATCCGGAATTCTTAGCCGTAAGTTTAGTTAAATGTACTACGGCATCTGAAATAAATGAGTTAGCTAACTTAAGGGCTTTAAGCTTGTGTGTAATCTCATCTAATGGAGCTGATTCAAGTGTCTCTTACAGAGACTCAAACCAAAATGCTGCTGCAGCCGTGACAGGCGCAATGCATGCAAGAGGTTGCAATATAAAACCTTGTTGAACAAACATTTTCTTAAGGTAACCCTCTAACTTTTTATCCATTGGATCTGAAAAGGCACAGCTATCCTCCACCGGGATAGTGGTACGCTTAGCTAAAGTAGAAACTGCTCCCTCCACCTTAGGGACCGTTTGCCATAAGTCCCGTGTGGTGGCGTCTATTGGAAACATCTTTCTAAATATCGGAGGGGGTGAGAACGGCACACCGGGTCTATCCCACTCCTTAGTAACAATTTCAGTAAGTCTCTTAGGTATAGGAAAAACGTCAGTACTCGCCGGTACCGCAAAATATTTATCCAACCTACACATTTTCTCTGGTATTGCAACTGTGTTACAATCATTCAGAGCCGCTAACAACTCCCCTAGTAATACACAGAGGTTTTCCAGCTTAAATTTAAAATTTGAAATATCTGAATCCAGTTTGTTTGGATCAGAACTGTCACCCGCAGAATGAAGCTCTCCGTCCTCATGTTCTGCAAATTGTGACGCAGTGTCTGACATGGCCCTAATATTATCAGCGCACTCTGTTCTCACCCCAGAGTGATCACGCTTACCTCTTAGTTCTGGTAATTTAGCCAAAACTTCAGTCATAACAGTAGCCATATCCTGTAATGTGATTTGTAATGGCCACCCAGATGTACTCGGCGCTACAATATCACGCACCTCCCGAGCGGGAGATGCAGGTACTGACACGTGAGGCGAGTTAGTCGGCATAACTCTCCCCTCGTTGTTTGGTGAAATATGTTCAATTTGTACAGATTGACTTTTATTTAAAGTAGCATCAATACAGTTAGTACATAAATTTCTATTGGGCTCCACTTTGGCTTTGGCACATATAGCACAGATATCTTCCTCTGAATCAGACATGTTTAACACACTAGCAAATAAACTAGCAACTTGGAAATACTTTTCAAGTAATTTACTATAATATGAAAACGTACTGTGCCTATAAGAAGCACAGAAAAAGTTATGACAGTTGAAAATTAATAAACTGAAAAGTTATAGCATCAAATCTTTGTAAAAAACACAATTTTAGCAAAGGATTGCTCCCATTAGCAAAGGATAACTAACCCTGATAGCAGAAAAAAAAAAAAAAAAAAATACAGAAATAAACTTTTTTTTTTTTATCACAGTCAACTACAATCTCACAGCTCTGCTGTGAGTGATTACCTCCCTCAAAACAAGTTTTGAAGACCCCTGAGTTCTGTAGAGATGAACCGGATCATGCAGGGAAGACAATAAACTTCTGACTGAATTTTTTGATGCGTAGCAAAAGCACCAAAAAAGGTCCCTCCCCCTCACACATAACAGTGAGAGAGATCAGTAAACTGTCATAAATTAAATAAAACGACTGCCAAGTGGAAAAAAATAGTGCCCAAAACATTTTTTCACCCAGTACCTCAGAAAATTAAACTATTTTACATGCCAGCAAAAAACGTTTAACATTAATAAATTGAGTGTTATTAAAAAGCCTGTTGCTAGTCCCTGCAAATTAGGCTAAAGTTTTATGCATACAGTATAATTCCAGTGAAGTGCCATTCCCCAGAATACTGAAGTGTAAAATATACATACATGACAGCCTGATACCAGTTGCTGCTACTGCATTTAAGGCTGAGTTTACATTATATCGGTATGGCAGAATTTTCTCATCAATTCCATTGTCAGAAAATAATAAGCTGCTACATACCTCTTTGCAGATTAATCTGCCCGCTGTCCCCTAATAAGCTGCTACATACCTCTTTGCAGATTAATCTGCCCGCTGTCCCCTACTCCGGCTAAAATCATAGAAAAACTCAGGTAGATTCTTCTTCAAATTCTACCAGAGAAGGAATAACACACTCCGGTGCTATTATAAAATAACAAACTTTTGATTGAAGGTATGAAACTAAGTATAATCACCACAGTCCTCTCACACATCCTATCTATTCGTTGGGTGCAAGAGAATGACTGGTAATGGCAGTTAGGGGAGGAGCTATATAGCAGCTCTGCTGGGTGAATCCTCTTGCACTTCCTGTTGGGGAGGAGTTAATATCCCATAAGTAATGGATGATCCGTGGACTGGATACACTTAACAAGAGAAAAGTAGTTTAATATCCAAATAATGCATAGGTTCAAAAAAAGGAGCCTGCGAAATCTTTAAAACAAAATTGAGACTCCAAAGAGGAGAAATTGATTAAATAAGAGGCTAGATATGAATCAAATCCTTAACAAAACAATGAATATCAGGAAGCTTAGCAATCTTTCTATGAAATAAGACAGAAGGAGCAGAGATTTGTCTTTTCATAGTATTTGCAGATAAACGTTTATGCAAACCATACTGGAGATAAATCTTACTTGAAACAGACTTACGAGCCTGTATCATAGTGCTAATTACAGAGTCAGAGAAACGTTCATGACTAAGAACTAAGCGTTCAATTTCCATGCCTTCAAATTTAGAGATTTGTGATCCTGATAGAAAACTGGGCCTTGAAACAGTGATCTTTGAGATCACTCCCAGAGGTGAAAAAATGTAAGCAGGTTGGTAAAACCATGGAACTGCTAGAGCAACAATCGCCAACCAGTGGTCTGTGGACCGAAAAGATGTTGGTGGTCCTTGACACCATCAAGCAGGAATTAATCTCCTCTGATGGTGTCACCCCCGTCGCGCCGCAACTCCCTACAGTGCCTGGCTGGACATCAGTGAAAACCGATGGAGGAGGAGTTAAATTACAATCTCCCTATGCATGTTGTGTAGTACTGCGCAACTTGCGAAACTAGATTGTATTTTTAACTCCTCCCGTCCGGTGCACTGCTCAGAGGAAGATGCTTCCATTTTTAAGCCAGCAGAGGTTGGTATAGTCTTGGTTTGAAATAGTGGAATTAAAGTATATAAAAAGAAAAAAATCTTAAAAACAAAAATTCTCTCTTATATTTCATTTATTTTCTTCCCTATACCTGTTTCTTTGTAATAGTTTTCCTAATTCCTCCCGATAGACTTACATCACTGTTTGTCTTCCCTCCATCTTCTTTTTTTTTATTAAATATTAATTATTTTTCATTCTAATAATTGTCCCGTGCACAAAGCCATTCCACCTGAATTCAAGTAATTGCCATCCAGCAGATCAGCCATATCCCACCAGTATTATAATAATTGCCAGTAACATCAGTCAAGGTAAGCTCACATCCATATAGAGAGCTTTTGATATAAACTTAATTTATGACTCCAATGTCTGTCTATGATCATAAGTAATTTTGAATAATTCCTAACTGGGGAGGTAACTTGGAAGTCTTGTAGTCCTTTTAAACATAATTCTTTTTTCCCACTTTCTCCCTCTCTGTTTACAGCTGAAAAGTTGGCACTCACCCTTCAGCTGTCCTTTGGAAGTATTCTCACAGTTCTGTCATTCAGTTAGTTAATTCCAAAAAATAATTCTTAAAATGTGTAAATATATACATAATGTAAACTTAGCTATGGCTATAATAGTTATATACAGTGTATATATATATATATATATATATATATATATATATATATATATATATATATATATATATATATATATATATATATACACACACACAAACACAGATACTTTATAGAGATTTGTACCTTTTTAAAAAAATTAATGTTAGTGGTCCACAGGATTGAAAAACAGAATTTATGCTTACCTGATAAATTACTTTCTCCAACGGTGTGTCCGGTCCACGGCGTCATCCATTACTTGTGGGATATTCTCCTCCCCTACAGGGAAAGGCAAGGAGAGCACACAGCAAGAGCTGTCCATATAGCTCCCCCTCTGGCTCCGCCCCCCAGTCATTCGACCGACGCTTAGGAGAAAAAACATAATTTATGTAAGAACTTACCTGATAAATTCATTTCTTTCATATTAGCAAGAGTCCATGAGCTAGTGAAGAATGGGATATACATTCCTACCAGGAGGGGCAAAGTTTCCCAAACCTCAAAATGCCTATAAATACACCCCTCACCACACCCACAAATCAGTTTAACGAATAGCCAAGAAGTGGGGTAATAAGAAAAAAGTGCGAAAGCATAAAAAATAAGGAATTTGAATAATTGTGCTTTATACAAAAAAAAAAAAAATCATAACCACCACAAAAAAGGGTGGGCCTCATGGACTCTTGCTAATCTGAAAGAAATTAATTTATCAGGTAAGTTCTTACATAAATTATGTTTTCTTTCATGTAATTAGCAAGAGTCCATGAGCTAGTGACGTATGGGATAATGACTACCCAAGATGTGGATCTTTCCACGCAAGAGTCACTAGAGAGGGAGGGATAAAATAAAGACAGCCAATTCCGCTGAAAAATAATCCACACCCAAAATAAAGTTTAAATTTTATAATGAAAAAAACTGAAATTATAAGCAGAAGATTCAAACTGAAACAGCTGCCTGAAGTACTTTTCTACCAAAAACAGCTTCAGAAGAAGAAAACACATCAAAATGGTAGAATTTAGTAAAAGTATGCAAAGAAGACCAAGTTGCTGCTTTGCAAATCTGATCAACCGAAGCTTCATTCCTAAACGCCCAGGAAGTAGAAACTGACCTAGTAGAATGAGCTGTAATCCTTTGAGGCGGAGTTTTACCCGACTCGACATAAGCATGATGGATTAAAGATTTCAACCAAGATGCCAAAGAAATGGCAGAGGCCTTCTGACCTTTCCTAGAACCGGAAAAGATAACAAATAGACTAGAAGTCTTTCGGAAATTCTTAGTAGCTTCAACATAATATTTCAAAGCTCTAACTACATCCAAAGAATGCAATGATCTCTCCTTAGAATTCTTAGGATTAGGACACAATGAAGGAACCACAATTTCTCTACTAATGTTGTTAGAATTCACAACCTTAGGTAAAAATTTAAAAGAAGTTCGCAACACCGCCTTATTCTGATGAAAAATCAGAAAAGGAGACTCACAAGAAAGAGCAGATAATTCAGAAACTCGTCTGGCAGAAGAGATGGCCAAAAGGAACAAAACTTTCCAAGAAAGTAATTTGATGTCCAACGAATGCATAGGTTCAAACGGAGGAGCTTGAAGAGCCCCCAGAACCAAATTCAAACTCCAAGGAGGAGAAATTGACTTAATGACAGGTTTTATACGAACCAAAGCTTGTACAAAACAATGAATATCAGGAAGATTAGCAATCTTTCTGTGAAAAAGAACAGAAAGAGCAGAGATTTGTCCTTTCAAGGAACTTGCAGACAAACCTTTATCCAAACCATCCTGAAGAAACTGTAAAATTCTCGGAATTCTAAAAGAATGCCAGGAAAAATGATGAGAAAGACACCAAGAAATATAAGTCTTCCAGACTCTATAATATATCTCTCTAGATACAGATTTATGAGCCTGTAACATAGTATTAATCACAGAGTCAGAGAAACCTCTTTGACTAAGAATCAAGCGTTCAATCTCCATACCTTTAAATTTAAGGATTTGAGATCCTGATGGAAAAAAGGACCTTGCAACAAAAGGTCTGGTCTTAACGGAAGAGTCCATGGTTGGCAAGAGGCCATCCGGACAAGATCCGCATACCAAAACCTGTGAGGCCATGCTGGAGCTACCAGCAGAACAAACGAGCATTCCTTCAGAATCTTGGAGATTACTCTTGGAAGAAGAACTAGAGGCGGAAAGATATAGGCAGGATGATACTTCCAAGGAAGTGACAATGCATCCACTGCTTCCGCTTGAGGATTCCTGGATCTGGACAGATACCTGGGAAGTTTCTTGTTTAGATGAGAGGCCATCAGATCTATTTCTGGAAGTCCCCACATTTGAACATTCTGAAGAAATACCTCTGGGTGAAGAGACCATTCGCCCGGATGTAACGTTTGGCGACTGAGATAATCCGCTTCCCAATTGTCTATACCTGGGATATGAACCGCAGAAACTAGACAGGAGCTGGATTCCGCCCATACCAGAATTCGAGATACTTCCTTCATAGCCAGAGGACTGTGAGTCTCTCCTTGATGATTGATGTATGCCACAGTTGTGACATTGTCTGTCTGAAAACAAATGAACGATTCTCTCTTTAGAAGAGGCCAAGACTGAAGAGCTCTGAAAATTGCACGGAGTTCCAAAATATTGATCGGTAATCTCACCTCCTGAGATTCCCAAACCCCTTGTGCTGTCAGAGACCCCCAAACAGCTCCCCAACCTGTCAGACTTGCATCTGTTGAAATTACAGTCCAGGTCGGAAGAACAAAAGAAGCCCCCTGAACTAAACGATGGTGATCTGTCCACCACGTCAGAGAGTGTCGTACAATCAGTGTTAAAGATATTAATTGAGATATCTTTGTGTAATCCCTGCACCACTGGTTCAGCATACAGAGCTGAAGAGGTCGCATGTGAAAACGAGCAAAGGGGATCGCGTCCGATGCTGCAGTCATAAGACAGAGAATTTCCATGCATAAAACTACCGAAGGGAATGATTGTGACTGAAGGTTTCAACAAGCTGATATCAACTTTAGACGTCTCTTGTCTGTCAAAGACAGAGTCATGGACACTGAATCTATCTGGAAACCTAAAAAGGTTACCCTTGTCTGAGGAAACAATGAACTTTTTGGTAAATTGATCCTCCAACCATGATCTTGAAGAAACAACACAAGTCGATTCGTATGAGATTCTGCTAAATGTGAAGACTGAGCAAGTACCAAGATATCGTCCAAATAAGGAAATACCACAATACCCTGTTCTCTGATTACAGACAGAAGGGCACCGAGAACCTTTGTAAAAATTCTTGGAGCTGTAGCTAGGCCAAACGGTAGAGCCACAAACTGGTAATGCTTGTCTAGGAAAGAGAATCTCCGAAACTGATAGTGATCTGGATGAATCGGAATATGCAGATATGCATCCTGTAAATCTATTGTGGACATATAATGCTCTTGCTGAACAAAAGGCAGGATAGTCCTTACAGTTACCATTTTGAATGTTGGTATCCTTACATAACGATTCAATATTTTTAGATCCAGAACTGGTCTGAAGGAATTCTCCTTCTTTGGTACAATGAAGAGATTTGAATAAAACCCCAGCCCCTGTTCCAGAACTGGAACTGGCATAATTACTCCAGCCAACTCTAGATCTGAAACACATTTCAGAAATGCTTGAGCCTTCACTAGGTTTACTGGGACACGGGAAAGAAAAAATCTCTTTGCAGGAGGCCTTATCTTGAAGCCAATTCTGTACCCTTCTGAAACAATGTTCTGAATCCAGAGATTGTGAACGGAATTGAACCAAATTTCTTTGAAAAAACGTAATCTGCCCCCTACCAGCTGAGCTGGAATGAGGGCCGTACCTTCATGTGGACTTGGGAGCTGGCTTTGGTTTTCTAAAAGGCTTGGATTTATTCCAGACTGGAGATGGTTTCCAAACTGATACCGCTCCTGAGGATGAAGGATCAGGCTTTTGTTCCTTGTTGTGACGAAAGGAACGAAAACGATTATTAGACCTAAATTTACCTTTAGATTTTTTATCCTGTGGTAAAAAAGTTCCTTTCCCTCCAGTAACAGTTGAGATAATAGAATCCAACTGAGAACCAAATAATTGATTACCCTGGAAAGAAAGGGAAAGCAGAGTTGACTTAGAAGACATATCAGCATTCCAAGTTTTAAGCCATAAAGCTCTTCTAGCTAAAATAGCTAGAGACATATACCTGACATCAACTCTAATGATATCAAAGATGGCATCACAAATAAAATTATTAGCATGTTGTAGAAGAATAATAATGCTATGAGAATTATGATCTGTTACTTGTTGCGCTAAAGCTTCTAACCAAAAAGTTGAAGCTGCAGCAACATCCGCTAAAGATATAGCAGGTCTAAGAAGATTACCTGAACACAAGTAAGCTTTTCTTAGAAAGGATTCAATTTTCCTATCTAAAGGATCCTTAAAGGAAGTACCATCTGCCGTAGGAATAGTAGTACGCTTAGCAAGAGTAGAGACAGCCCCATCAACCTTAGGGATTTTGTCCCAAAATTCTAATCTGTCAGATGGCACAGGATATAATTGCTTAAAACGTTTAGAAGGAGTAAAAGAATTACCCAAATTATTCCATTCCCTGGAAATTACTTCAGAAATAGCACCAGGGACAGGAAACACTTCTGGAATAACTACAGGAGATTTAAAAACCTTATCTAAACGTTTAGATTTAGTATCAAGAGGACTAGAATCCTCAATTTCTAATGCAATTAGGACTTCTTTAAGTAAAGAACGAATAAATTCCATTTTAAATAAATATGAAGATTTATCAGCATCAACCTCTGAGACAAAATCCTCTGAATCAGAAGAACCAATATCAGTATCAGAATGATGATGTTCATTTAAAAATTCATCTGAAAAATGAGAAGTTTTAAAAGACTTTTTACGTTTACTAGAAGGAGGAATAACAGACATAGCCTTCTTAATGGATTTAGAAACAAAATCTCTTATGTTATCAGGAACACTCTGAGTATTAGATGTTGACGGAACAGCAACAGGTAATGTAACAGTACTAAAGGAAATATTATCTGCATTAGCAAGTTTGTCATGACAAACAGTACAAACAACAGCTGGAGGAACAGATACCAAAAGTTTACAGCAGATACACTTAGCTTTGGTAGCTCCAGCACCAGGCAGCGATTTTCCAGAAGTATCTTCTGACTCAGCTTCAACGTGGGACATCTTGCAATATGTAATAGAAAAAACAACATATAAAGCAAAATTTGATCAAATTCCTTAAATGACAGTTTCAGGAATGGGAAAAAATGCCAGTGAACAAGCTTCTAGCAACCAGAAGCAAAAAATAATGAGACTTAAATAATGTGGAGACAAATAGTGACGCCCATATTTTTTTAGCGCCAAAAAGGACGCCCACATTATTTGGCGCCTAAATGCTTTTGGCGCCAAAATGACACCACATCCGGAACGCCGACACTTTTGGCGCAAAAAAACGTCAAAAATGACGCAACTTCCGGCGACACGTATGACGCCGGAAACAGAAAAAAAAATTTGCGCCAAAAAAGTCTGCGCCAACAATGACGCAATAAAATGAAGCATTTTCAGCCCCCGTGAGCCTAACAGCCCATAGGGAAAAGTCAAATTTTAAGGTAAGAAAAAATGATTTATTCATATGCATTATCCCAAATATGAAACTGACTGTCTGAAATAAGGAACGTTGAACCTCCTGAGTCAAGGCAAATAAATGTTTGAATACATATATTTAGAACTTTATATAAAAGTGCCCAACCATAGCTTAGAGTGTCACAGAAAATAAGACTTACTTACCCCAGGACACTCATCTACATGTAGTAGAAAGCCAAACCAGTACTGAAACGAGAATCAGTAGAGGAAATGGTATATATAAGAGTATATCGTCGATCTGAAAAGGGAGGTAAGAGATGAATCTCTACGACCGATAACAGAGAACCTATGAAATAGACCCCGTAGAAGGAGATCACTGCATTCAAATAGGCAATACTCTCCTCACATCCCTCTGACATTCACTGCACGCTGAGAGGAAAACCGGGCTCCAACCTGCTGCGGAGCGCATATCAACGTAGAATATAGCACAAACTTACTTCACCACCTCCATAGTTTGTAAAACTGATTTGTGGGTGTGGTGAGGGGTGTATTTATAGGCATTTTGAGGTTTGGGAAACTTTGCCCCTCCTGGTAGGAATGTATATCCCATACGTCACTAGCTCATGGACTCTTGCTAATTACATGAAAGAAAGGAGAAACTATAGGGTGCCGTGGTGACTGTAGTGTATAAAGAAAAAGAAAAAATATTTCAAACCTGATTAAAAAACCAGGGTGGGCCGTGGACCGGACACACCATTGGAGAAAGTAATTTATCAGGTAAGCATAAATTCTGTTTTCTCCAACATTGGTGTGTCCGGTCCACGGCGTCATCCATTACTTGTGGGAACCAATACCAAAGCTTTAGGACACGGATGAAGGGAGGGAGCAAATCAGGTTATCTAAACAGAAGGCACCACGGCTTGCAAAACCTTTCTCCCAAAAACAGCCTCCGAAGAAGCAAAAATATCAAATTTGTAAAATTTGGCAAAAGTGTGCAGAGAAGACCAAGTCGCTGCCTTACATATCTGATTAACAGAAGCCTCGTTCTTGAAGGCCCATGTGGAAGCCACAGCCCTAGTGGAGTGAGCTGTGATTCGTTCAGGAGGCTGCCGTCCGGCAGTCTCATAAGCCAATCGGATCATGCTTTTCAGCCAGAAAGAAAGAGAGGAAGCAATAGCTTTTTGTCCTCTCCTCTTCCCAGAGTAAACGACAAACAAGGATGAGGTTTGTCTAAAATTCTTTGTTGCTTCTAAATAGAACTTGAAAGCACGGACTACATCTAAATTGTGTAACAAACGTTCCTTCTTTGAAACTGGATTCGGGCACAGAGAAGGAACAACTATTTCCTGGTTAATATTCTTGTTGGAAACAACTTTTGGAAGAAAACCAGGCTTGGTACGCAAAATAACCTTATCTGAATGGAACACCAGATAGGGTGAATCACACTGCAAAGCAGATAATTCAGAAACTCTTCTAGCAGAAGAAATAGCAACCAAAAACAGAACTTTCCAAGATAGCAACTTGATATCTATGGAATGTAAGGGTTCAAACGGAACCCCCTGAAGAACTGAAAGAACTAAATTTAGACTCCATGGAGGAGTCAAGGGTCTGTAAACAGGTTTGATTCTGACCAAAGCCTGTACAAAAGCTTGTACCTCTGGCACAGCTGCCAGTCGTTTGTATAACAAGACAGATAAAGCAGAAATCTGTCCTTTTAGAGAACTCGCTGACAATCCCTTATCCAAACCTTCTTGGAGAAAGGAGAGGATCTTAGGAATTTTAATCTTACTCCAGGAGAATCCCTTGGATTCACACCAACAGAAATATATTTTCCATATTTTATGGTAAATCTTTCTAGACACAGGTTTTCTGGCTTGGACCAGAGTATCTATCACTGAATCTGAAAACCCACGCTTGGATAAAATCAAATGTTCAATTTCCAAGCAGTCAGCTGCAGAGAAATTAGATTTGGATGTTCAAATGGACCTTGTACTAGAAGATCCTGTCTCAAAGGTAGCTTCCATGGTGGAGCCGATGACATATTCACCAGGTCTGCATACCAAGTCCTGCGCGGCCACGCAGGAGCTATCAGAATCACCAAGGCCTTCTCCTGTTTGATCCTGGCTATAAGCCTGGGAAGGAAAGGGAACGGTGGAAACGCATAAGCTAGGTTGAACGACCAAGGCGCCACTAACGCATCCACTAGAGTGGCCTTGGGATCCCTGGATCTGGACCCGTAGCAAGGAACCTTGAAGTTCTGACGAGACGCCATCAGATCCATGTCTGGAATGCCCCATAATTGAGTCAACTGGGCAAACACCTCCGGGTGGAGTTCCCACTCCCCCGGATAGAAAATCTGACGACTCAGATAATCCGCCTCCCAGTTGTCTACTCCTGGGATGTGGATTGCAGATAGGTGGCAGGAGTGATCCTCCGCCCATTTGATGATCTTGGATACCTCTCTCATCGCCAAGGAACTCCTTGTTCCTCCCTGATGGTTGATGTAAGCTACAGTCGTCATGTTATCTGACTGGAATCTTATGTATCCGGCCTTCGCTAGATGAGGCCAAGCCCGGAGAGCATTGAATATCGCTCTCAGTTCCAGGATGATGATCGGAAGACCATAAACCCTGAGTTTTCAGGGAATCCCAGACCGCACCCTAGCCTGATAGACTGGCGTCGGTCGTGACAATGACCCACTTTGGTCTGCAGAAACTCATTCCCTGAGACAGGTGATCTTGTCTACTGGAGCATGCACAGTTGTAAAGGTCTTAGATGAATTTGAGCAAAAGGAACTATGTCCATTGCTGCAACCATCAACCCTACTACTTCCATGCCCTGAGCTATGGAAGGCTGCAGAATAGAGAGAAGAACTTGACAAGCGTTTAGAAGCTTTGACTTTCTGACTTCTGTCAGGAAGATCTTCATTTCAAAAGAATCTATTATTGTTCCCAAAAAGGGAACTCTTGTCGACGGAGACAGGGAACTCTTTTCTACGTTCACCTTCCACCCGTGAGATCTGAGAAAGGCTAGAACAATGTCTGTATGAGCCTTTGCCTTGGAAAGAGACGACGCTTGAATTAGAATGTCGTCCAGATAAGGTGCCACTGCAATGCCCCTTGGTCTTAGAACCGCTATAAGGGACCCGAGCACCTTTGTGAAATTCTGGGAGCAGTGGCTAGTCCGAATGGGAGAGCCACAAACTGATAATGTTTGCCCAGAAAGGCGAACCTTAGGAACTGATGATGATCTTTGTGGATAGGAATATGTAGATACGCATCCTTTAAATCCACGGTAGTCATATATTGACCCTCCTGGATTGTAGGTAAAATTGTTCGAATGGTTTCCATTTTGAACGATGGAACTCTGAGAAATTTGTTTAGAATTTTTAAATCCAGAATTGGTGTGAAAGTTCCCTCTTTTTTGGGAACTACATACAGATTTGAGTAAAAACCCCTGACCTTGTTCCACAGTTGGAACTGGGTGTATCACTCCCATCTTTAACAGGTCTTCTACACACTGTAAGAATGCCTGTCTACTTATTTGGTTTGAAGATAAGTGAGAAATGTGGAACCTTCCCCTTGGGGGTAGTTCCTTGAATTTTAGAAGATAACCCTGAGAGACTATTTCTAGTGTCCAGGGATCCTGAACATCTCTTGCCCAAGCCTGAGCAAAGAGAGAGAGTCTGCCCCCTACTAGATCCGGTCCCGGAACGGGGGCTACCCCTTCATGCTGTCTTGGTAGCAGCAGCAGGCTTCTTGGCCTGTTTACCCTTATTCCAGCCTTGCATTGGGTTCCAAGCTGGTTTAGTCTGGGAAGCGTTACCTTCTTGTCTAGAGGCTGCCGAGTTAGAAGCCGGTCCGTTCCTGAAATTGCGAAAGGAACGAAAATTGGACTTATACTTAGCCTTGAAAGGCCTATCCTGTGGGAGGGCATGGCCCTTTCCCCCAGTGATATCTGAAATAATTTCTTTCAATTCTGGCCCAAAAAGGGTCTTACCTTTGAAAGGGATATTAAGCAATTTTGTCTTGGAAGATACATCCGCCGACCAAGACTTTAGCCAGAGCGCTCTGCGCGCCACAATTGCAAACCTTGAATTTTTCGCCGCTAATCTTGCTAACTGTGAAGCGGCGTCTAAAATAAAGGAATTAGCTAACTTAAGTGCGTCAATTCTGTCCATGACTTCCTCATATGGAGTCTCCCTACTGAGCGACTTTTCCAGTTCCTCGAACCAGAACCACGCCGCTGTAGTGACAGGAATAATGCATGAAATAGGTTGAAGGAGGTAACCTTGCTGTACAAAAATCTTTTTAAGCAAACCCTCCAATTTTTTATCCATAGGATCTTTGAAAGCACAATTGTCCTCAATGGGAATGGTCGTGCGTTTGGCTAGTGTAGAAACCGCCCCCTCGACCTTAGGGACTGTTTGCCATATGTCCTTCCTGGGGTCGACCATAGGGAACAATTTCTTAAATATAGGAGGAGGGACAAAAGGTATGCCTGGCTTCTCCCACTCCTTATTCACTATGTCCGCCACCCGTTTAGGTATCGGAAAGAAATCAGGGTGCACCGGGACCTCTAGGAACTTGTCCATCTTGCACAAGTTTTCTGGGATGACCAGATTGTCACAATCATCCAGATTAGATAGCACCTCCTTAAGTAATGCGCGGAGATGCTCTGATTTAAATTTAAATGTCACAACATCAGGTTCTGCCTGCTGAGAAATTCTTCCTGTATCAGAAATTTCTCCATCTGACAAACCCTCCCTCACTGCCACTTCAGACTGGTGTGAGGGTATGACAGAAAAATTATCATCAGCGCCCTCCTGCTCTACAGTGTTTAAAACAGAGCAATCGCGCTTTCTCAGAAATGCTGGCATTTTGGATAAAATATTAGCTATGGAGTTATCCATTACTGCCGTCAATTGTTGCATAGTAACAAGCATTGGCGCGCTAGAAGTACTAGGGGTCGCCTGCGCGGGCATAACTGGTATAGACACAGAAGGAGAAAATGTAGAACTATCTCTACTTCCTTCATCTGAGGAATCATCCTGAGCAACCTTACTATTTGTGACAATACTGTCCTTACTGTGTTTGGACGCTATGGCACAATTATCACATGTATTTGAAGGGGGAACCACATTGGCTTCCATACATACAGAACATGGTCTATCTGAAGGCACAGACATGTTAAACAGGCTTAAACTGGTTAATAAAGTACAAAAACCGTTTTAAAACAAAACCGTTACTGTCTCTTTAAATGTTAAACAGGGCACACTTTATTACTGAATATGTGAAAAACTATGAAGGAATTATCCAATCTTTACCAAATTTTCACCACAGTGTCTTAATGCATTCAAAGTATTGCACTCCAATTTTCAAGCTGTTAACCCTTAAAATGTGGAAACTGGAGCCGTTTGCAATTTTAACCCCACTACAGTCCCAGCCACAGCCTTTGTTGTGACTTCAACTATCCCAGGGGGGTATTTCAAGCCTTCTAGGAACGTTTTCAGTGGAAACCAGACCCTCTCACATGCATCTGCATGCACAGTACTTAAAAGAAACTGTGCAATAATGGCGCAAAAATGAGGCTCTGCCTAATACAGTGAAAGGCCCTTCCTGACTGGGAAGGTGTCTTAACTAGTGCCTGGCGATAAAAAACGTTCCCCAAATAATAAAAGTGTGAAATCCACTTCAAACTTTAAATAAAAACTTAAATAAACAATCGATTTAGCCCTTAAGAGTGTCCACCAGTTAATAGCCCATAATAAGCCCTTTATTCTTTCTAAGTCTAAGAAAATGGCTTACCGATCCCCATGAGGGAAAATGACAGCCTTCCAGCATTACACAGTCTTGTTAGAAAATGGCTAGTCATACCTTGAGCAGAAAAGTCTGCAAACTGTTCCCCCCAACTGAAGTTCTCTCATCTCAACAATCGATTTTAGTTACTGCTGCTAAAATCATACTCCTCTTTTAAACAGAACTCTTCATCTCTTTCTGTTTCAGAGTAAATAGTACATACCAGCACTATTTTAAAATAACAAACTCTTGATAGAAGAAATAAAAAACTACAACTAACACCACAAACTCCTCACCATCCCCTTGGAGATGCTACTTGTTCAGAGCGGCAAGGAGAATGACTGGGGGGCTCTCCTTGCCTTTCCCTGTAGGGGAGGAGAATATCCCACAAGTAATGGATGACGCCGTGGACCGGACACACCAATGTTGGAGAAATTGTGAGTTTAGTGGTCCCTGAGGTCCGAAAGGTTGGCGACCCTGTGCTAGAGCATAAATCATTTCCGCCTGAAGATTCCTGGACTTAGAAAGGTATCTGGGAAGTTTCTTGTTTAGACGAGCGGCCATCAGATCTATGTCTGGAAGACCCCACATCTGCACAATCTGATAGAACACATCTGGATGGGGAGACTACTCCCCGGATCTAGAATCAGACGGCTGAGATAATCCGCTTCCAAATTGTCCACAACTGGTAAATGAATCGCAGTGATTAGACAAGAATTGGATTTCGCCCAAGAAAGTATTAGATATACCTATTTTATTGCTAGGGGACTGCGAGTCCCCCCCTTGATGATTTACATATGCCACTGTTGTGACATTGTCTGTTTGAAACTGAGTATATGATTCTCCCTTTAATAGAGGCCAAGCCTGAAGAGCTCTGAAAATAGCACAGAGTTCTAAGATATAGATTGGTAACCTCAGCTCACGAGGATTCCAAACTCCTTGTGCTGTCAAAGACCCCCAAACAGCTCCCCAACCTGAGAGATGTGCATCTGTTGTGATCACAGTCCAGGTAGGACAAACAAAATAGGCTCCTTACACAATAAGGTGATGGTATAACCACCAAGTCAGAGAGTGGAGAGTTGGGATTTAAATATATCAGTTGTGATAACGGAGTATAATCCCTGCACCATTGGTGCCACATGCAAATCTGTAGAGGTCTCATATGAAAACAAGCAAAAAAGGATCGCGTCCGATGCTTCAATCATGAGACCTAAAACTTCCATACACATAGCCACTGAAGCGAATGATAAGAGACTGAAGGTTTAGACAAGCTGAAACCAATCTCAAACGTCTCTTTTCTGTTAGGGATAGAGTAATGGACAATTAATCTATCTGGAAATCTATTGAGCTAGTACCAAGATATTGTCTAAATAAGGAAACACCGCAATACCCTGCTCTCTGATTACAGATAGAAGGGCACTTAAAAAACTATTAGGAATATTCTTAGTGCTGTTGCAAGGCCAAAACGGAAGAGCGACAAATTGGTAATGCTTGTTTAGAAAAGAGAATCTCAGAAAACGATAGTGATCTGGATCATTCGGATTGTGAAGGTAAGCGTCCTGTAAGTCTATTGTGGACAAGAAGTGACCTTGCTGAACAAAAGGCAGAATAGTCCTTATAGTCACTATCTTGAAAGTTGGGACTCTTACAAAACCATTTAAATTTTTCAGATCCAAAATAGATCTGAAATTATTTTCCTTCATAGGTACAATGAAAAGATTTGAATAAAATCCCCAATCCTTGTTACTGCTGTGGAACTGGGAAAAATTACCCCTAAAGGTTTTAGATCAGAAACACATTTTCTATATATGAGAGTCTGTCCAAACTCTTTGAAATAGCTTTAGTCTGCCCCCTACCAGAAGAACTGGCTTGAGGGTCGCACCTTCATATATGTTTAGGGGCAGGATTTGGTTTCTTATAAGGCTTGGATGTATTCCAATTGGGAGATGGTCTCCAATTAGAGCCAGAGGCCTTAGGGGAAGGAGTTGTTTTCTGTTCTCTATTCTGACAAAAGGAACAAAAACGATTGGGAGCTTTAAATTTAGACACATATACAAAATTACTTAGGACCATAAATCTGTACTGGAGCCATATTAGCGATAAAACGCAACCAAGAAAGAACACAAGCCAAAGGGTATAATCAATGTCCACAATGTGTACACAGGGTGCCCAGTAGGATGATACCGCAGCACCGGACTTGTGTGAGGCTCTCGGTGCACGGGTGTGTCAGAACACCTCTCCAAGTGCTCCCCGCTCTGCATCTTGATGGATCATCTGCATACATCCGACGTCACTGGGTCACGCCTGCTTTCCTCGTCATCGAAACTACTCCTCCAATGGCTGTCCTAATCATGGCTCACACCTCCCCATAGCCGATATCCGCGGTTATGCTGGTGGAACAGTGAAAAAGAAGCAAAACATCCACGGATTCCTCTAAAAACTATTTTTATTCGTCACAAGGTTAAAACAGATTGATGGCAGCAACTTGCACACAAAATTAGTTGGTGTGCCACTAATGGCTTACGCGTTTCGGCAATGAGCCGTAGTCATAGCTTTAAATATACCCTTAGATATTTTTGTCTTGGGGCAGAAAAACTTCCTTACCCCCAGCAACAGTGGAGATAATAGAATCCAATTGTGAACCAAAAAGATTTTTACCTTGAAAAGAGAGAGATAATAATTTAGTTTTATACACCATGTCAGCATTCCAAGATTTAAGCCATAAAGCTCTTCTAGTTAGAATGGCAAAGACATGGATTTGACATTGATCTTCCCAACATCAAATATATATCATCACAAATAAAATTATTTGCATGTTGAAGTAAAACAATAATGTTAGATAATTCAGAATCTGAAGACAACTGCTGTGCTAAACTGTCCAACCAAAAAGTAAAAGCAGCGGAAACATCAGCCGTAGATATAACAGGTTTAAGTATATAGCCTGAATGTAAATATGCCCTTCTTGGATAAGATTCAAGCTTCCTAGCTAAAGGATCCTTGACTACAGGTAAAGGATACAATTTCTTAAACCTAGAAGAAGGGTTAAAAGATGTACCAGGCTTAGACCATTCTTTAGCAATCACAGTAGAGATAGCGTCAGGAATAGGAAATACTTCAGGAGTAATAACAGTAGTCAAATACAGAATTTAGACAATTACTAGCTTTATCATCAGGAGATTTAGACTCCTCAATACCCAAAGTAAATAAAACTTCCTTTAAGAGAGAACAAATATATTCTAACTTAAATAAAAAAGAAGATTTGTCTATATCAGTCTCTGATGTGGCATCCTCTGAATCAGAGGAGACCCCATCAGTAGAGGATACGTCAGTATGCTGAAGATCTGAACTTAATTAACTAAGTTTAGGAAAATGTTGCAAAAACATTTTACATTTATTTAAAAGGCAAAATAGCAGTCATTGCCTTCTCTATAGCAATAAAATCTTACATTTCTGCAGTAATGCTATGTACATTTAGACTGAGATAGAATAACAGTGTGTGTATTTGTACTCATAGATATATTTAACAATTTGTTAAACAAGAGCCACATAATAGAGCTGAATAATTTAGATCAGCTTAATTACAACATGCATACTTAGCTTTGTTAAATACCTGTTTAGGCAGCTCAAATCCTATGGTAACATCAGAGGCAGGTTCAGTTTGAGACATAATTGCAAAAAACAAAATTAGAGAAAAATAAATGAATTCTGCTAATTTATATCCATGCTCCTATATATGATATATATATATATATATATCATACATAGGAGCATGGATATAAATTAGCAGAATTCATTTATTTTTATTTTTCTCTAATTTAGTTTTTTTGCAATTATGTCTCAAACTGAACCTGCCTCTGAAAGAATGGGAAACGGAGCGAAAAAAATTATAAAAAAGAAAACTGATTCATAAAATGCTGCATTAAAACTCTCTAAGTGTTTACTGAGAACATTGAATGAGCTGGGGGCGAAGCTTATAACGGCAATTTTGGCGGGAAAAAGGTTTGGTGGGAAAATTAATTTTAGCGGGAATTTTTTTGCGCCATAAAATGGAACACAATGACACGTCACCCTATGACATAAATAGCATCATCACAAGTGTGACATGCAAAGCTGAAGAGGATTTCTAATACACATATCACTCTAAAAAGAAGATAAGAATTTTGATTCTATATACAAAAAAACTAAATGAACCAAAATAAAGCCTAATGGATACTTCTATTATAGCTGCATAAAATGTCATTATCAACATTCCATGAGGCTAACATAATACTTAGCATCCTAATTTAGAAATAAATTACTAGCTCCAAATAAACCTGTATTTTTCACATACACCTTGACAATATTTAACAAGAAATAAAGTCGCTAAAAAAGAACACTGAATTACCGACTCAAGGCATGTATATAAACAATATATAACAACTTTACTTAAAAAGTGCTCAATCCATAGCTGAGAGTGTCTTATATAATAAAAGTATATACTTACTGTGTAAGACACCGATCCACATATAACAGACAGCTAAACCAGTACTGAAACATATCAGCAGAGGAGAGGAGTATAATGTCGATCTGTAAAGGGAGGCAGCAGATGAATCCCTGCGACCGAATTTACAGAGAGCCCTAGAATAGATTTCCCATAGGCGAAAACATGGTATCAGGCAAAACTCCCTTCACATTCCTCAGACAAACACTTTACTTTAAGAGGAACTGGGCTTCAGAATGCTTAGAAGCACCTTTCAAAGAAGAAATCAAGCACAACATGCTTTACCACCTTCTAAGGAGGCAACATTTGTAAAACTGAGGTATGATTGAGTTGGGAGGTTTATTTATAGGCATTTGAGGTTTGGGAAACTTTGCCCCCTTCTGGTAGAAATGTATATACCATACGTCACTAGCTCATGGACTCTTGCCACTTACATGAAAGAAATAAACATCAACCAATAGCTTGTTATTCAGCACAAGTGCTCATGCTCCAGGTACAATCAAAGGTCTACCAACTGGAAAATTCCTGAGATTGAGAAGAAATTGTTCGGAAGATAATACATTCTATCAGAGAGCCAAAGAATTGGAACTCAGGTTAATGAACTGAGGGTACAGTAAGAGAAGTATCAAAAGGACGAAATATAGAGCTGTATGTACAAAAAGACAAGACCTACTATATAAAAAAACAAAATGTACGCTTACCTGATAAATGTATTTATTTCTTGACACGGTGAGTCCATGGATCATCACCAATTACTGTTGGGAATATCACTCCTGGCCAGCAGGAGGAGGCAAAGAGCACCACAGCAGAGCTGTTAAGTATCACTTCCCTTCCCACAAACCCCAGTCATTCGACCAAGGGAAAGGAGAGAAAGGAAATAACACAAATTGCAGAGGTGCCTGAGGTTCATATTAAAAAAACTGAAAAAGCAGGGCAGGACGTGGACTCACCGTGTCAAGAAATAAATAAATACATTTATCAGGTAAGCATAAATTTAGTTTTCTTTCTAATGACACAGTGAGTCCACGGATCATCATAAATTACTGTTGGGAATAAAGCTAGAGGACACAGATGATAAGGGAGGGACAAGACAGACAACCTAAACGGAAGGCACCACTGTTTGAAGAACCTTTCTCCCAAAAGAAACCTCAGCCGAAGCAAGAGTATAAGATTTAGAAAAAGTATGCAAAAAAGGACAAAGTTGCAAACTTGCAAATTTGTTCCACAGAAGCTTCATTTTTGAAAGCCCAGGAAGAAGAAACAGACCCCGTGGAATGAGCCGTGATTCTCTCAGGAGGCTGCTGTCCAGCAGTTTCATAGGCCAAACGAATTTATACTCTTCAGACAGAGCAAGAGAGAAGTAGCCGTAGCTTTCTGACCTTTGCGTTTCCCAGAGAAAACAGACAAACAAGCAGAAGACTGGCGAAAGTGCTTAGTCACCTGCAAGTAGAATTTCAGCGCACGCACCACATCTAGGTTGTACAGCAAACCCTCCTTATGAGAAGAAGGATTAGGACATAAAGGAGGAACAACGATTTCCTGATTAATATTCCTATCCGGAACAACTTTAGGAAGGAAACGTAATTTAGTACGCAGAACCACCTTATCAGAATGAAAAATAAGATGAGGGGAATCACACTGCAATGCCGAGAGTTCAGAGACTCTCCGAGCAGAAGAAATGGTAACAAGAAACCAAAACCTTCCAAGATAACATCTTAATATCTAAGCAATGCATAGGCTCAAACTTTAAAAAACTGCTGAAAAACTTTAAGAACAAGGTTAAGACTCCGGGGAGGAGTAACAGGCTTAAACACAGGCCTGATAAAATGATTGCACATCCGGCACATCCGCCGGACGCTTATGCAACAAATAGACAAGGCAGAAATCTGACCCTTCAGAGTACGTGTTGACAAACCCTTCTCCAGACCCTCCTGGAGAAAAGACAAAATCCTAGGAATCCTGACTCTACTCTAAGAGAAGACCTTGGCTTCACTCCAATAAAGATATTTACACCATATCTTATAGAAAATCTTGCTTGCAAGCCTGAATCATGGTCTCAATGACCGACTCAGAAAGATCACGCTTAGACAGAACTAAGCGTTCAATCTCCAAGCAGTCAACTTCAGAGAAACGAAATTTGGATGAAAGAAGGGACCCTGAATCAGAAGGTCCTTCCACAGAGGCAGCCTCCAATGTGAAGAGACGATATCTCCACTAGGTCTGCATAACAGATCCTGAGAGGCCACACAGGAATTATTTAGAATTACCAATGCTCTCTCCCATTTGATACGAGCAATGACTCATATAGAAGGAGAGCAATCTGAGAAAAACCGGTATGCCAGCCTGAAATCCCAAGGAACCACCAGATCATCTATCAGAGCAGCCTGTGGATCTCTTAACTTTGAACCGTACCTTGGCAGCTTGCTGAGCCGTCAACAGATCCAACTTCGCACCCACCATTTGAGGGCCAAGATGGAGAACACCTCCAGAAGGGGATCCCACTCCCCAAGATGAAAAATCTGTCTGCTCAGCAAATCCGCTTACCAGTTGTCCAATCCTGGAATGTGGATGGCAGATAACAATTGTGAGCTTACGCCCACTGAACAATCCAAGTCACCTCCTACATGGCTAAGGAACTCAGAGTTCCTCCCTGGTGGTTGATGTAAACCATTGAGGTGATATTGTCCGACTGGAACTAAGTTAAGGACAACTGAGGCAAAGCTATCAGAGCATTGTAAATCACTCTCAACTCCAAGACGTTAAAGAGGAGAGCAGAGACTCCCAAATCCATAATCCCTGCACCTTAAACAAGACCCAGACTGTTTCCCAGCCCTAGCTGATTGATGACCGTGGTCACATCACCTAGGAATGTCTCTAGAAGCACGCGCTCTGAGACAGATACTCCTGAGAAACCACTACGAGAGAAAGACACTTATCGACTGATCTAGATCTATCCCCTGAGACAGATCCGAATGTTCTCCCTTTTATGGAAAATAGCAAAGGGAATGATGTCCATGATGACTATCAAACTAATTCTCTCCATACATTGAGTCACTGAAAGGTGAAGGAAATCAACTGCAGCTAGATTAAAAATCCCAGCTTTTTAAAAGGCAATTCCTCTGGTTTGCAGCTCATAAGGAACCTGTGCACTAGTCCCACTGGGTCCCGATCCCAGAACCTTCTGCGTGTTAAAGAGACGTGATAACCACTACACTATAGGACTTCACTGCAAGATGGATAAGCTATCTACCGGACCACTAGAGCTTGCGGGTGGCCAGACAGAAGACTGCAGAGAGAGGAAAAGTAATAAATCCTTGATTATATGACCTCTGTTAGAAATCTCCTCTCAAAAATTCACCCTTGTAGATGGAACAAGGGAGCTGTATTCCAGATTACTTGAATCTGTGAAAAAAATCACAAAGAGAGAGGGCGCCTCCTAGTGCAACTCTGTGGAAATACAGGTGGAAACAAATCTGGTAGATGGTATAATACTCACAAAATGAGCAGCACCCATGTGCTAATTGATGCAGGCTGGGGAATTTCAGTGATCCAGCTACACTGATCCTGCGACGGGATGGTGGATCCAGTTAATTCGATGAAAAAGCTCAGGCTTCCAAATCATGAATAAAAGGTAATTTATTAAAAGTAAGGATGTACACAGTACACCTTAATCAGGAGTAAAAACAAATGTTGGTTAAAAATACACAGTGCAACGCGTTTCTCAGCCAGACTGGCTGTTTCATCAGGGATCTGTCTTAACAATGGAAGCTCTGGCTTTTTATAACACACAAAACATAAAAACACCTCCCCTAATCCCATGTGCATGTAATCATGTTAATTGACAAATCGCTATTGGCAACAAATAAACAAAAAGCAGATAGATACAATGTAACAAGTTCCAATCCTATACAAGAGTGAACTAAATAAACATAACAAAAATCAAAGTTTAAATAACATCTCATTATAGTGCATAGTTGATCTCTCTCTAGAGAACAGTCCTAGCCACCTAGTCAAATATCATAATAAGGTAATATATCTTATCTGTGATCTAGTGTTATTTTCTTAGAACAACATAAATATCAAGCAATCAATTGAATGGAGGTGTAAACTGTCATAGTTCGATATCACTATTGTCTATAACCACTTTAATAAAATATCCATATATGTATATAGGTAAATGTAAATAAACAATAAAATATTCACTTGAGTTCGTTTAGACTAGTAGGTGAACTCTAGTCTTGCTATAATGCTTGTTATAAGGGCTATAATAGAAGAAGTCTCGCAATATAAGTGAGATAAAAGCAAGATCTCTCACTTCTATTGCAAGATGACATGATACCTTGTTCCGTGCAGTTACACGCTAAAGATGCACCTGATCGTATTAATATAAGGGAGTAGAGATCAGCTGGTGTTTGTGTGCATATTTTTCTGTGGGTTCCACACTATAGTTGCCCCTAATCGTATTAGTATGAGGAAGTGGAGAACAGCTGATGAATGTAGTTTGCGGTGTGTTGTCACCTCGCTGTGATAGTATGTATTAAGAGGAGCGTGAATGAGCAACTTCAAGAATGTGCCGTGCAGCGTGATAGGGTATGTCTTGTGTTAGTTATGTTACGTGAAGTGTGATAGGTTGTCAAACTAACTGACGAAAATTTCATCACAGAAGGAGGATGAAGTATCATATGCATAATCTGATAGGATGTAACTAACTGGTGTGGATGACATCAGACGTGTAATAGGGTGATGTGTTATCAAGTAATATTAAGTGACTGTGATACGAAAATCGTATAATTTAAAAAAATTCATTATTTGACAGAGTCTGTCACAATGAATATGTAAATAAAGTGATGCATTCATATGTTTGATGACCCTGTGGCACAACTTTGTTACAGAGCGCTCTTCAGGAATGTATGGTCCTATCAGAGTCAGTTATAAGTCCATAATAGAACCACTACAAAATCCATAACCACCTTACTCAGGGATTTTCAGCACAGAAAAAACAGAATTTATGCTTACCTGATAAATTACTTTCTCCAACGGTGTGTCCGGTCCACAGCGTCATCCTTACTTGTGGGATATTCTCTTCCCCAACAGGAAATGGCAAAGAGCCCAGCAAAGCTGGTCACATGATCCCTCCTAGGCTCCGCCTACCCCAGTCATTCGATCGACGTACAGGAGGAAATATGCATAGGAGAAACCATATGATACCGTGGTGACTGTAGTTAGAGAAAATAATTCATCAGACCTGATTAAAAAAACCAGGGCGGGCCGTGGACCGGACACACCGTTGGAGAAAGTAATTTATCAGGTAAGCATAAATTCTGTTTTCTCCAACATAGGTGTGTCCGGTCCACGGCGTCATCCTTACTTGTGGGAACCAATACCAAAGCTTTAGAACACGGATGAAGGGAGGGAGCAAATCAGGTCACCTAAATGGAAGGCACCACGGCTTGCAAAACCTTTCTCCCAAAAATAGCCTCTGAAGAAGCAAAAGTATCAAATTTGTAAAATTTGGCAAAAGTGTGCAGTGAAGACCAAGTCGCTGCCTTACATATCTGGTCAACAGAAGCCTCGTTCTTGAAGGCCCATGTGGAAGCCACAGCCCTAGTGGAATGAGCTGTGATTCTTTCAGGAGGCTGCCGTCCGGCAGTCTCATAAGCCAATCGGATAATGCTTTTAAGCCAAAAAGAAAGAGAGGTAGAAGTTGCTTTTTGACCTCTCCTTTGAATAAACAACAAACAAAGAAGATGTCTGTCTGAAATCTTTAGTAGCCTCTAAATAGAATTTTAGAGCACGGACTACGTCCAAATTGTGTAACAAACGTTCCTTCTTTGAAACTGGATTCGGACACAAAGAAGGTACAACAATCTCCTGGTTAATATTTTTGTTGGAAACAACTTTCGGAAGAAAACCAGGCTTAGTACGCAAAACCACCTTATCTGCATGGAACACCAGATAGGGCGGAGAACACTGCAGAGCAGATAACTCAGAAACTCTTCTAGCAGAAGAAATTGCAACCAAAAACAAAACTTTCCAAGATAAAAACTTAATATCTCGGGGGCGGAGTCTAGCCACGCTAGGAGATGGCAGCTAGCTAGAAGGGCTCCTGTCTACTAAACCGAAGAAAAGCTAATTTGGATGGCGTAAATCCCTTATCCTTTACCCCTCTGTACCCTAACAACCCCACCTCACGAATACCGCAGCTCGGGCGGCTCCTGATAGACTTTTCTCAACCGGGAGGAGAGAAACTCTGCTTGAGGCCTAAGCGCACAGTGGCTAAGACGCGCCGGTGGAGTTTGCAACCACCGCAGTTACTGTCAGATAGCAAAGGGACAGGACCCGGCAGGGGACAAGCACACAGATCGCACTGCCCAGAAACAATTATCGGAAGAACCGGAGGAGAATTATAATCGCTACGAGGACTCTGATTACGTTAGGTAAGGCAGACAAATACACATGTGAGCTCCCGGAACGCTCCCCTTTTGCTGCAGTTCCTATATAAAGGGGTCTTTTGAGTACAAATCCTATTATCAGCAGTACATAAAATAAACTGCCCAGGCAAATACAGAACTGTATAATCTTGACCGGAAATAAGCAAAACCACTAAACGCTACATAAATATAATAACTGCGTCACAAGTTATAGGATAAGAGAGGAGACGACAATATAACAGGTTCACAGCATATAAAACTACATCTTACCTCCCTAACTTTGACTTTAACAAGGACACAAAAAGTAGTGTAAAACCTGTTATTACTTGGGACTGGCTGATTTAACCCTCTCACACGCAGCTAGCACAATAACTCATGCTTTAAAATCACTAAGCTGAGCCGAGCTGTGTACCTGTGACAGCTATACCCCCAAGCACAACACCAGTTGTTAGCCTGGCAACTTCAGCTCAGATAAACAGAGGAACTTACTCCTATTTTCATAAGTCTGATCTAGCCAGAATCTCAACATCAGCTTCCTTTTTTCTTACAAGCAGCGGGTCACACACACTAGAAGGGTCACATCACGAAAGCCCAGGGGATGCCTGGCAAGAGGCAGACCAAAGGAGACAAAACACCTTCCTCTAAGACCCTCAATCAGTATTTAGTGCCCAAGGACTCACTTGCTTTAAATAGAGAGGATCCCTCAGAATCAACAACCTCTAAGACAGGATTAAGTGATATGGAGGCACCAGATTTAAGCTCCTTTATTACAAAAAAAGACTTGTCTCATTTGTCCTCCAAAGAAGACATTAAAGTTGTGCTTCATGAAATGAGGACTCTTTTTGGTGACCTACGAAAAGATCTGGGGGCTATGGAGAAAAGAGTTGTCACTTTAGAAACAAATCACACTGCTTTAACTACTGAAGTCCAATCTAACACAGCTGGAATCCAGGAATTAGATAACAGAGTTTACCAGATTTCTGAAAAGTTAGAAGACCTGGAAAATAGGACTCGCCGAAATAATCTTAGAATAAGGGGTGTTTCAGAATCCATATTCCCCCCAGCAATAGAAGGTTATTTGCAGGCCCTATTCAGAATAATTAAAGAAGACCCCTCTGGCGAAGACATCCAGATAGAGAGGGCTCACAGAGCCTTGAGACCTAAACCTCCTCCTAAGGCCCCGCCTCGAGATATAATTGTTAAATTTCTTAAATATAAGGATAAAGAAGACCTCCTGCGATGTGCGAGAGCAAAACACCCAATTACGCACGCAGGTGAAGAAATACAGCTATACACCGACCTCTCTCCCATCACTCTTCAGAAAAGAAGGGAACTGTCCACGGTCACCAACATCTTGAAACTGCACAAGATTCAATACAGATGGGGATTCCCGGTCTCGATAATAGCCTCAACTAATAATAAAACGGCTATTTATCGCCCTGGGGCAGACCTTAATCTATTCTACAGAGAACTCTCAATTCTAGAATCTCCTGAAAGAAGTGCTTCTCTGCCTGGTAACAACAACATCCAGGCCTCTTCATCATCCTCAAGGGACTCCTGAACCCCAGGCTGACTCTCTTCAACTGCCTCATGGAGGTTACCTAAATTTTGAACTTAACCTGAGAACTTGTTCTCTTTACACAGAACAACCTGAAGGCGACCTGTTCAGCGGTTGCTCTGACCGCAAAATATTTCAACACCTGACTCTAGAACACAGTGAGGGAGAGGGAGCTGATTTACACTCGCTTCCCCCTCCACCCTATGATGTATCCTTTTATGGCGCTCTCCTTTTGGGGACTATAGCATGACACGGGCCTGACCTGTTTTCAGCCTCTTTCAAAATGCATAACACTGTTTTTGTCAAATGTTTTGTTTTCTGCCTCACATGCATTTCTTTTTTTTCCCCTCCTATCTAGGCTCTCTTCTATATGGAAGAAATAGGAAGAGTATTTATATTGCAGAACAGTTGCACAGTTATTTGTTGTTTATTAATGTTAGAAATGTTGTTTACATTACTCTGTTGATTTATTGATTACACTTCTGTTAAAACAAGTCTATTTATCAACACTCCCCTAGCAATTAGCGCACAATGAGTACTCTTGGTCCCTCCAGGTTTGTAAGAACCATAAATTGATGTAACAACCTCCCCACCTATACATAACTCCAAACTTCCTATCATTACTGCCCCATCCCCCCTTCCAACAGCCCAGATATAAGAATACCCTATAGCAAGAGCCTCCTAGGGAGAACCTTTAGTCTGTATCAAATACATTTCTTTTTTTTTGTTGTTGTTCTTCTTTTTTTTTCTCCCCTATCTAGGCTTTCTTCTACATGAAAGAGATAAGAAGAGTATTTATATTGTAGAACAGTTGTACAGTTATTTGTTGCTTATCAATGTTCGAAATGTTGTTTACATTACTCTGTTGATTTTTTGATTATATTTCTGTTAAAACAGGTCTATCTACTAACACTCCTCTAGCAATTAGCGCACAATGAACGCCATTGATCCCTTCAGATTTGTAAGAACTATAAATTGTTGTAACAACCTCCCCACCTATACTTTACTTCAAACTTCCTAACATTAATACCCCACCCCCCCTTTATACAGCTCAGATACAAGAATACCCTATAGCAAGAGCCTCCTGGGGAGAACCTTTAACCTGCACTAAGTTGTTACTAAGACATATACGCCCTATACCAGGGATGCTTTAGTGTTAACGAAAAACCACACAGCGTAGACAGGGTACCCCCTGAATTCTTTCCCCCTCCCCTCCCTGCCCTCCCTCCCCGATAGATTCCCCTCCCCCCCCATCTATGCCATCCATTAATACGCCTTATTATTATACTCTCCTCATATTCGGTTGTGGAGACACTACCCCATTTTTTGTTACCCTTCCACAAGTTAAGGGTACACGCTCCTCTTTCGGAGCTCTATTTTTCTATTTTCTTCAGGCCCCTTTCTTAACCCCTCTTTTCCACCTATACTAAGACTTATATCAGCTGCTAACTATCTCAGCGCTTTCCGTTATAACCAGCTATTCTACCTTTCTGATCTCACTTATCCCTCTTTTCTCTTTTACTGATCCCCCCCCTTTGTTTTTTTTTTTTTCTTTTTTTTTTTTTTTTTTTTTTTTTTTCTCTTCCATCTCTTTCCCTTCCCCCCCCCCCCCCATCATGCAACGCAGTAGATTTGGTGATCACTCTCTTAGGCTCACTTCTATAAACGCAAAAGGCCTTAACAACCCGGGCAAACGATCGATAGCTCTCCGAGAACTAAACAAATTAAAAAGTCAAATTATTCTAATACAAGAAACCCACTTTCAGAGGGGTAAGGAACCGAAATGGTCCCCCAAACACTTTCCCACGTCCATCTTTGCCTCCGGTCCTGATAAAAAAAGTGGAGTGGGCATACTTATCCATAAAACACTTCCTATACAAATTACACACCTAACCAAAGATCCCAAGGGACGTTTTATCTTCTTGGTAGGAAATCTACACGGACAACCCCTCACTATTCTAAACATATATGCACCCAACACGGCCCAAGATAAATTCCTTAAACAAGTACTGAACCTCCTATTAGATAACGCTAAGGGAGTGGTTTTTCTGGCCGGAGATTTCAACCTAGGCATCAACCCACTCGTAGACACCTCAAAAGGAACCACTAGTATACCCAGCTCAGTCCTTAAGAAAGTTAGAACTGCTCTAACCGCACACACCCTACATGACGTTTGGAGAACCCTGCACCCCAATGACAGGGACTACACTTTTTTCTCTGCTCCTCACAACTGCTATTCACGCATTGACTATGTCATGACTGACTCCCATGGTCTATCTCTTATATCACACTGCGAAATTGGTAACATCACGTGGTCCGACCACGCTCCTGTTACCTGCTCCATTCTTTGGCCCGATCTCCCAATTTTATCCAAAAGCTGGAGACTTGATGATTCCCATTTAGACGACCCGCTTATTCTAGATGAAGCAGAGAAGGCACTCTCTGAATATTTCTCACTCAATGCAAACACAACACCATCCCCTACTTTAGAATGGGAGGCGCACAAACCGGTAATCCGCGGTATATTCATAAAACATAGCATCAGACAGTCAAAACAAGCCAAAATCTATCACACAAAATTACTAGAAAGGATTAACACCCTTGAGGAGACTCATAAGCAGGAACCCTCTAATGACACCTGTAAGCAGGAGTTGTTGTCCGCAAGGACAGAACTCAAACAATACCTTATAAAACAGCATCAGCGAACGGCCCTACACCTGAAGCAATATTATTATGAGGGTGGGAATAAACCGGGTAGAGTGTTAGCGAGGACCCTGCGGAGGAGAAAATTGGCCTCATATATCCAATCACTACACACTACAGATGGCAAAATAGTTCATAGCAGTAAATTAATAGCTTCTACTTTTAGGGACTATTACATGACTTTGTATAATATAGACAATACCACCCCCCCATCTCTGCCTCAGTTAGATACACCTACCCTCAGAGAACGCTCAGATAGATTTTTCTCCAATCTTAACCTCCCAACTTTGAATGACAGTGAGAGGGAAGATCTTGCATCCATTATTACGCTAGAGGAACTCCAGCAGGCTCTAAAAGACACCCCTGCGGGTAAATGTCCAGGGCCAGATGGATTCACCCCTAAATACTATAAGACATTTAGCAATCAGTTATTCCCTCATATGCTACAGCTATTCAACAACCTGCGAAAAACCCCGACTTTATCTAAATCTCTCCTAGAGGCCCACATAACCGTAATCCCTAAGCCCGGCAAAACGGCCAATCGCCCCGAAAACTTTAGGCCCATCTCTCTCATAAATTCGGATGTGAAATTGTTAGCTAAAGTTCTTGCTAACAGACTAAACAAATTTCTGCCTAAATTAATAGATACCGATCAAGTTGGCTTTGTCCCGGGCAGAGAAGCCCGGGATAACACCATAAAAATTATAAACCTTATAAACCACGCGAAAACAACAAATACACCCCTGGTCCTTTTGGCGACCGATGCGGAGAAGGCCTTCGACCGGGTTCGGTGGTCTTTTCTGCAAAGGTCTATGTTGGAAATGGGCTTCCCTGAGCCCTTTCTGAACATGACAATGGCTTTATATTCTCACCCCAATGCTAGAATTAGGACTAACGGGGTCCTCTCGGACTCATTTGACATTAAAAACGGCACCAGGCAGGGGTGTCCCCTTTCTCCCCTCCTCTTCGCCATTTCCATGGAGGTACTGGCTCAGAAGATTAGAAATAACACTGAGATTAGGGGCATAAAGACAGGGGAGCAAGAGCATAAACAAGCTCTCTATGCAGATGATGCGTTATTCACATTAACAGAGGCCGACATTTCTATCCCTGCCTTACTTACAGAACTGAACAATTATAGTAAGATCTCTAATTTCCAGCTGAACCTTTCTAAATCCGAACTCCTCAACATAAATACTAACCCAAACTCCATAAATCATTTGAGTAACGCTTACAACATCCCCATCGCGCGACACAAACTAAAATACCTAGGTATATTTCTCTCCACCAACACGTCAGACTTAATTAAACTCAATTATAACGCCTTAAAAAATGAAATTGTTAGGGATTTGTCATCCTGGAAAAACAAAAAGTTATCTTGGCTAGGGAGAATTGGAGTGCTTAAAATGAACGTCCTGCCCCGGATTTTATATCTCCTCCAGGCTCTCCCCATTTCACTCCCAGAGGGGTACATTCCGCAACTACAAAAAACATTTGAACAGTATATATGGGATGGGTCTAAACCCAGAATCCCTAGGAAAACTATGTACCTTTCAAGGGACGAGGGGGGCTTGGGAGTGCCTTGTTTGGAAAGATATAAACAGGCAATTTCACTACAACACATGGTGGAATGGGCCCACAACTCTAAAGATAAAACATGGATAAATATTGACAGGCAAATACTCAAATTGAACAACATCGCTACACTAGGCTGGATACCACATCACCATAGACCAAAACTAATTAATAACTACCTCATCACAACGAATGTACTGACAGACTGGGATAAGACAATGGCCACGACTACACACATCTCGACTAGAGATGCCCCACTTACACCCATCATAGAGCACCCTGCCCTCCCATTCTGTAGACTAGGATTTACTAGAATGCAACCATACAGCCTTCGCACAGGCACGATATCATTTGTCACAATAGACGGGAAACTTAAAACACATTCTGACATGATGGAGGCTCATGGGGAGTTTTTCTCCTCATGGCTTCAGTATCATCAATTGATACATTTTATAACTCACCATAAACACAAAAATGATTTTGGTAGAAAACTGACGCCCTTTGAGGAACTCTGTGTTTCACAAGCAAACCCGACCCACTTGATTTCTAAAATTTATAAAATTCTAGGCAACCCTGACTCAATTAACCTCCCTTCCTACACGTACTCGTGGAAGAAGGAATTAAACTGTAACTTAGAAGAGGAACCCTGGCGTCAGGCCTTTCGAATGACCAAAAAAACTTCTGTTTCGGCAGTAACACAGGAAATTCACATAAAACTCCTGTGTAGATGGTACCTAACCCCGTCCCGATTACACAGAATATACCCCTCACTCAGCAGTACCTGCTGGAGAGGCTGTGGAGGGGAGGGTACACTCCTCCATATCTGGTGGGCTTGCCCCAGGCTCAGGGAATTCTGGCGAGAGATTATGTCAGAAATGTCGGAGATATTGGGAGCAATGGTTCCTCATACCCCAAATACATTGTTGCTCCTATCACTTCCAAAGTTGTCTGGCGAAGGTAAATGCCCTCTCTTACTAATTATGCTCACAGCAGCTAAAAAGCTCATACCAAAACTCTGGAAGACCCAAATCATCCCCACATTAGAGGACTGGAGAGTAGCCGTTGCGGACCTCCTTTCCCTGGAGAGATACCACTATCTAAAAACGCACCACCTTGAGATCCACGATATGATGTTGGCCCTGTGGAATAGACAGATTTAATTAGGGCTGCCCCCTCCCCCACTCCCCTTCCCTCCCCCCCCCCCTTTTTTTTTTTTTTTTTTTTTCTCTCTTCCTCCTCTTGTTCTTCATCCTTTTCTCTACCTTCTTTCTTTGGCTGAGAGACGTTTCCCTCAGTCTTCACTGATTTATTAAAGGTTGGTTTTTTAGCAGCTTTAAACTTTATTGTAAAAATTGCGCAATATGTGAGAGATTGACATAACTCGTTACCCCACCTCCGGAACACACCCTTTTCTCTCAATTAGATCTCTTATAGAAGAGACAACTGCGTATGCATAAGTTACCACAGAGGGATATTATGTACAATGAGTTTGTATAACATTTAACTTGTCTTAATCCCTGTATTCTATAATTTGACTTGTATATCCTTTGTTGTCTCTTTGGAATATCTTAATAAAAATTTTCAAATAAAAAAAAAAAAAAAAAAACAACTTAATATCTACGGAATGTAAGGGTTCAAACGGAACCCCTTGAAGAACTGAAAGAACTAGATTTAGACTCCAGGGAGGAGTCAAAGGTCTGTAAACAGGCTTGATTCTAACCAGAGCCTGAACAAACGCTTGAACGTCTGGCACAGCTGCCAGCCTTTTGTGAAGTAAAACAGATAAAGCAGAAATCTGTCCCTTCAGAGAACTTGCAGATAATCCTTTCTCCAAACCTTCTTGTAGAAAGGATAGAATCTTAGGAATTTTTATCTTGTTCCATGGGAATCCTTTAGATTCACACCAACAGATATATTTTTTCCATATTTTATGGTAAATCTTTCTAGTTACAGGCTTTCTAGCCTGAATAAGAGTATCTATTACGGAATCTGAAAACCCACGCTTTGATAAAATCAAGCGTTCAATCTCCAAGCAGTCAGTTGGAGGGAAACCAGATTCGGATGTTCGAATGGACCTTGAACAAGAAGGTCCTGTCTCAAAGGTAGCTTCCATGGTGGAGCCGATGACATTCACCAGGTCTGCATACCAAGTCCTGCATGGCCACGCAGGAGCTATCAAGATCACCGAAACCCTCTCCTGATTGATCCTGGCTACCAGCCTGGGAATGAGAGGAAACGGTGGGAATACATAAGCTAGGTTGAAGGTCCAAGGTGCTACTAGTGCATCCACTAGAGTCGCCTTGGGATCCCTGGATCTGGACCCGTAACAAGGAACCTTGAAGTTCTGACGAGAGGCCATCAGATCCATGTCTGGAATGCCCCATAATTGAGTTATTTGGGCAAAGATTTCCGGATGGAGTTCCCACTCCCCCGGATGGAAGGTCTGACGACTCAGAAAATCCGCTTCCCAATTTTCCACTCCTGGGATGTGGATTGCAGACAAGTGGCAGGAGTGATCCTCCGCCCATTGAATTATCTTGGTCACTTCCTCCATCGCCAGGGAACTCCTTGTTCCCCCCTGATGGTTGATATATGCAACAGTCGTCATGTTGTCTGATTGAAACCTTATGAATTTGGCCTTTGCTAGATGAGGCCAAGCTTTGAGAGCATTGAATATCGCTCTCAGTTCCAGAATGTTTATCGGGAGAAGAGATTCTTCCCGAGACCATAAACCCTGAGCTTTCAGGGGTTCCCAGACCGCGCCCCAGCCCACCAGACTGGCGTCGGTCGTGACAATGACCCACTCTGGTCTGCGGAAGCTCATTCCCTGTGACAGGTTGTCCAGGATCAGCCACCAACGGAGTGAATCTCTGGTCCTTTGATCTACTTGAATCATCGGAGACAAGTCTGTATAATCCCCATTCCACTGTCTGAGCATGCACAGTTGTAATGGTCTTAGATGAATTTGTGCAAAAGGAACTATGTCCATTGCTGCAACCATCAATCCTATTACTTCCATGCACTGCGCTATGGAAGGATGAAGAACAGAATGAAGTACTTGACAAGAGCTTAGAAGTTTTGATTTTCTGACCTCTGTCAGAAAAATCCTCATTTCTAAGGAATCTATTATTGTTCCCAAGAAGGGAACTCTTGTTGACGGGGACAGAGAACTTTTTTCTATGTTCACTTTCCATCCGTGAGATCTGAGAAAGGCTAGAACGATGTCCGTATGAGCCTTTGCTTTTGACAGAGACGACGCTTGAATCAGGATGTCGTCCAAGTAAGGTACTAATGCAATGCCCCTTGGTCTTAGAACTGCTAGAAGGGACCCTAGTACCTTTGTGAAAATTCTCGGAGCAGTGGCTAATCCGAATGGAAGTGCCACAAACTGGTAATGCTTGTCCAGAAAAGCGAACCTTAGGAACTGATGATGTTCCCTGTGGATAGGAATATGTAGGTACGCATCCTTTAAATCCACCGTGGTAATAAATTGACCTTCCTGGATGGTAGGAAGGATCGTTCGAATGGTTTCCATTTTGAACGATGGAACCCTGAGAAATTTGTTTAGGATCTTGAGATCTAAAATTGGTCTGAATGTTCCCTCTTTTTTGGGAACTATGAACAGGTTGGAGTAAAACCCCATCCCTTGTTCTCCTATTGGAACTGGATGAATTACTCCCATCTTTAACAGGTCTTCTACACAATGTAAGAATGCCTGTCTTTTTATTTGGTTTGAAGATAATTGAGACCTGTGGAACCTTCCCCTTGGGGGTAGTTCCTTGAATTCCAGGAGATAACCCTGAGACACTATTTCTAGTGCCCAAGGATCCTGAACATCTCTTGCCCAAGCCTGAGCAAAGAGAGAAAGTCTGCCCCCCACCAGATCCGGTCCCGGATCGGGGGCCATCCCTTCATGCTGTTTTGGTAGCAGTGGCAGGCTTCTTGGCCTGCTTACCCTTGTTCCAGCCTTGCACCGGTCTCCAGGCTGGTTTGGGTTGAGAAGTATTACCCTCTTGCTTAGAGGATGTAGAATTAGAGGTTGGTCCGTTTCTGCGAAAGGGACGAAAATTAGGCTTATTTTTAGCCTTAAAAGACCTATCCTGAGGAAGGGCGTGGCCCTTTCCCCCGGTGATGTCTGAAATAATCTCTTTCAAATCAGGACCAAACAGTGTTTTACCCTTGAAAGGGATGTTAAGCAATTTTGTCTTGGAAGACACATCCGCTGACCAAGACTTTAGCCAAAGCGCTCTGCGCGCCACGATAGCAAACCCTGAATTTTTCGCCGCTAATCTAGCTAATTGCAAAGCGGCATCTAAAATAAAAGAGTTAGCCAATTTAAGTGCTTGAACTCTGTCCATAACCTCCTCATACGAAGATTCTTTATTGAGCGACTTTTCTAGTTCTTCGAACCAGAAACACGCTACCGTAGTGACAGGAACAATGCATGAAATTGGTTGTAGAAGGTAACCTTGCTGAACAAACATCTTTTTAAGCAAACCCTCTAATTTTTTATCCATAGGATCTTTGAAAGCACAACTATCTTCTATGGGAATAGTAGTGCGTTTGTTTAGAGTAGAGACCGCCCCCTCGACCTTGGGGACTGTCTGCCATAAGTCCTTTCTGGGGTCGACTATAGGAAATAATTTCTTAAATATAGGGGGAGGAACAAAAGGTATGCCGGGCCTTTCCCACTCCTTATTTACTATGTCCGCCACCCGCTTGGGTATAGGAAAAGCATCGGGGGGCACCGGAACCTCTAGGAACTTGTCCATCTTACATAATTTCTCTGGAATGACCAAATTGTCACAATCATCCAGAGTAGATAATACCTCCTTAAGCAGTGCGCGGAGATGTTCTAATTTAAATTTAAATGTTACAACATCAGGTTCAGCTTGTTGAGAAATTTTTCCTGAATCTGAAATTTCTCCCTCAGACAAAACCTCCCTCATGGCCCCTTCAGATTGGTGTGAGGGTATGTCAGAACCGTTATCATCAGCGTCCTCTTGCTCTTCAGTGTTTAAAACAGAGCAATCGCGCTTTCTCTGATAAGTAGGCATTTTAGATAAAATGTTTGCAATAGAATTATCCATAACAGCCGTTAATTGTTGCATGGTAATAAGTATTGGCGCACTAGATGTACTAGGGGCCACTTGTGTGAGCAAAACTGGTGTAGACACAGAAGGGGATGATGCAGTACCATGCTTACTCCCCTCATTTGAGGAATCATCTTGGGCAATATCATTATCTGTGGCATCATTGTCCCTACTTTTTTTGGACACTATGTCACAATCATCACATATATTTAAATGGGGAGAAACCTTGGCTTTCATACATATAGAACATCGCTTATCTGATGGTTCAGACATGTTAAACAGGCTTAAACTTGTCAACAAAGCACAAAAAACGTTTTAAAATAAAACCGTTACTGTCACTTTAAATTTTAAACTGAACACACTTTATTACTGAATATGTGAAAAAGTATGAAGGAATTGTTCAAAATTCACCAAATTTTCACCACAGTGTCATAAAGCCTTAAAAGTATTGCACACCAAATTTGAAAGCTTTAACCCTTAAAATAACGGAACCGGAGCCATTTTTACATTTAACCCCTATACAGTCCCAGGTATCTGCTTTGCTGAGACCCAACCAAGCCCAGAGGGGAATACGATACCAAATGACGCCTTCTATAAGCTTTTTCAGTGGTTCTTAGCTCCTCACACATGCATCTGCATGCCTTGCTCTCCAAAAACAACTGCGCATTAGTGGCGCAAAAATGAGGCTCTGCCTATGACTAGAAAGGCCCCCATCTGAAAAAGGTGTCCAATACAGTGCCTGCCGTTTTTCTTAAAACAATCCCCAAGATTATAATAACTATAAGAGCTATAATCTGCCAAATATGTTTAGTAAAGTAATCGTTTTAGCCCAGAAAAATGTCTACCAGTTTTATAAGCCCTTATGAAGCCCTTTATTTTTTTACTTAAACTAAGAAAATGGCTTACCGGTCCCCATAGGGAAAATGACAGCCTTCCAGCATTACAAAGTCTTGTTAGAAATGTGGCCAGTCATACCTCAAGCAGAAGAGTCTGCAAACTGTTTCCCCCAACTGAAGTTACTTCATCTCAACAGTCCTGTGTGGAAACAGCAATCGATTTTAGTAACGTTTGCTAAAATCATCTTCCTCTTACAAACAGAAATCTTCATCTTTTTATTCATGACAATTTTGCTAGGCGCTAATTTTTGTTTTAGAGTAGGGGCCCTTCTAAAGGTAATATTTGGTCTGCTTTCTATTATGTTCCTAAGTATGGGATCTTTTTGGAGGAGGTACCAATGTTTATTTACAATTTTCTTAATTATTTTATAGTTAGAATTGTGATTTGTAATTAATTATATTCGATTATTAACTGTTTTACTATGTGATGGTAACTTCTTAATTGCAGTGGGGTTAATTAGAGACTCCCTATCTAAATCTCTTGCTCTTAAGAAACTCTCTTTAATAATGGGTTCTGGGTAACATTTATCTTTGAACCTTTCTTGCAGTATAGAAGCTTGTTGATCGTATGAATTTATGGATGAACAGTTTCTCCTGATCCTGCGAAACTGGCTGTAAGGGATATTGTTTTTCCAACTGGTCAGGTGGTTACTGTTATAATGTAGAAAGTTGTTACTATCTACAGTTTTAAAATATGTATTAGAAGCTATATGTAACGTGGAATCCCAGAATAGATTAAGGTCCAAAAATTCTATACACTCTTTCTGTATGTTACTTGTAAATGATAAACCAAATGTATTATTGTTGAGATGTCTTACAAATGACTCTGCTGTTTGTACTGACCCATTCCAGATGAAAATTAGGTTGTCTATATACCTGCCATAGAAGACCAGGTTCTGCTCCCAGCTCCTATTATAGATATAAGTTTGTTCAAATTGGCCCATTACTAAATTAGCGAAGCTGGGGGCGAACCTGGTCCCCATGGCGGTCCCTTTTATCTGCAAATAAAAGTCATCTTGATATTTGAAATAATTATGGTGCAGTATAAACATAAATAAAACCAAAATATATTTCTGTTGTGTGGGAGGCATATATATGTCTTCTTCTAAATATTGTCCAATTGATTCTATTCCAATCTGGTGCAATATATTTGAGTAAAGAGCACATACATCGCATGTCATCCAAATGTATTGCTCATCTCTAATAATATGTGACATTTTACCCAATAGATCTGTGCTATCTTTAATATATGAAGATAGTGAGATTACATATTTTTGTAGGAAAGAGTCTATATAGGCTGACAATTTGTCAGTTAGGCTATTAATCCCAGATATTATGGGTCTTCCAGGAGGTTTTTTTCTATCTTTGTGTACTTTCGGTAAGTGGTAGTAAAAAAGGAATATTGGGTTTGTATGGAATAAGATATTGTTTTTCTTTAAGAGTAAGAATATCTTCTCTGAAGCCCTCATTAATGAGTTTCCTTAGTATTCCAGATTAATTTCTCATCCATGGAAAAAAAGGATTGGACAAGATCTCTTGAAAGAGAGATTGCTCGAAGGATGGATGACACCTGAACCATATATTGTACAGGAAAAACACCCTTGCAATATCCCAAGATACAAAAGTCTTACTAGGATGACGACTCTCAGAAATCTCATAAGATCCCAAATCATGGGAACAAAAAAAAACAAAAAAAAAAACACATCCTTAGGTCTATGTTCGTTATGAACAGGCCCTCTTGACCCATGGAAGGTCAGAACCTGAGAAAATTGAGGTAATACCGAAATCCCATTCCAGACTGGGATTGGAACTAACACTTCCAGAGAGGAACGTGTTGAACCCAGTTCAAGGAATGCCTCTCAATATACCTGGATTGCAGATACTCTAGAAGGAGAAATCTGCCCTTGGGAGGAAATCTTAGGTTACGTTGGTTTCCCAGAGACATAACTGACCCCGTAATACAGAGAAAGTTCTGCCAGACCAAGTCCAAACAAGGTCTTATCCTTGAAAGGAAAAAAACCAAAGCGAGGATTTGAAGAAAACCCAAAATACTGAACCTGCAAATGCAGAATTATAAAGCTTAGGCTGTACCACTAGGCCACAGTTAGGCTTCTCAGCTGACCAAGCTACCCTCCATATGAATCGAAGATCTCTAAGTGGAAAAGTTCCCTTCTACTTAGACACTGTGCATATTATTGGAGTCAGTAATAGGAAAATACAGGGAGAAAGACTTCTAGTCGTGTTTTGGATTTTTTTTTTACAAGAATAGAACACTTCCTCATAGGAGGAACATCATAGAAATGAGAAAGATAAAAATTCCAAGGGTTGACAACGACATTAGGTTATCGATGTCGTCCAAGTAGCGAAAACCTCCTATAACAGTACACGAGGTGTTCAATCATACATCTGAAGTAGACCACATCAGCATCAGATGAAGGAGTTATACTGTCCGAATCTGAGATTTCACCCTCAGAGGCTACCAGCGAATCCTTCTCAGCAGACCTAGGAGAAAAAAGCAACCTGTGTAGCAGAGAAAGGAGCAGAAACCTTACTATATGAATCATTAACTGTCCTCTTGCATTTCCTCTGTAGAAAGGAAAAACAGATAAAGCAGCAGATACCACAGGGATACCTGGGCTGCAAAATCTGCAAGCAAATACACCAGGAGAGTGAGAAGAACCGCATGGTACATAAAGGCTCGGGACGTGTAAGGAGAAAGCTGTGGCAATGCCTGAACAGCATCATCCTGGGAGACAAGGGGCTCAGAGGGAAACAACCTATACATTCAATAGTTAGTAGATTTTGGCCCTACCAGAAAAAGGATTCATCAGCAACTACCAGTTACTAAAACAGCTTACTTAGCTCCTATGCTATGCAAGAAATTCTGAATTGCAAAGACAATTAATCCTGAGGTACATGAGTCATGAGGTCACCAATGAAAAAATTACTTTATTGTGAAACATTCTAAACATGAGGGGCAATACTATTAGATCCTCAAGAACCTAATAACAGACCCCTGTCACAAAAAAAATTTCCAATTTGAAAATCTTAATAAAAATAAAAAACACAGGGGGCGTGTCCGAGCAGCGATCCTGAGAGATTGCATTACCTTAGAGCACCAGCAGATTTTTCAATATTCCGCCAATATCGGAAACATCTCACAGTAAAAAATCATAATAATCAACTTGTATCATAAAGATACTCAGAAGTACTATACCCATCAATTTATTTACTGTATTTCTGACACTGGTGTATAAGATCGGACGATTAAGGCCTGGAGAGGCGGCTCACAGCAGGCAGCGTTACCCCTCCACGGGAAACCGAGGTAAATTGCCTAAGTCAGACACAACGGCAATAACACTATAATATAAAACAATCTTGCAGAATTTTACAACAAAAGAAGAGGGAAAAAATTACTGAACAAAGAGGGGTAAACGCAATCTACTGCATGTCAAATATGGCGACCGAACAAACAGAAGACCCTCTAGCTCGCATAGACCGTTACTTGGAACGGCTTGAAGATCGTTTATTGAATCTCCTAAACAAAGCACCTTGGGACTACTTGGTGAACTTAAACACTTCATACCGAAAGATGGTGATCATTGTGGACCCGGCTGTGGTCTCTGAGTGTGGAGGGGTGGCGGTCATGAGCGCTCCCGCTGAGCCTCTCTGCAAGGAAAAATCCCTTTAACTGACCCGAAGCATCCACTCTGCGAGGTGACACCCCAGGACACTACTTCCCAGGACAACGATCACATCTCATCAAATAAACAGAACACCCTCCCTATGTTGCCTATACAGGGAGTCCAGAATTATTAGGCAAATGAGTATTTTGACCACATCATCCTCTTTATGCATGTTGTCTTACTCCAAGCTGTATAGGCTCGAAAGCCTACTACCAATTAAGCATATTGGGTGATGTGCATGTAATGAGAAGGGGTGTGGTCTAATGACATCAACACCCTATATCAGGTGTGCATAATTATTAGGCAACTTCCTTTCCTTTGGCAAAATGGGTCAAAAGAAGGACTTGACAGGCTCAGAAAAGTCAAAAATAGTGAGATATCTTGCAGAGGGATGCAGCACTCTTAAAATTGCAAAGCTTCTGAAGCGTGATCATCGAACAATCAAGCGTTTCATTCAAAATAGTCAACAGGGTCGCAAGAAGCGTGTGGAAAAACCAAGGCGCAAAATAACTGCCCATGAACTGAGAAAAGTCAAGCTTGCAGCTGCCAAGATGCCACTTGCCACCAGTTTGGCCATATTTCAGAGCTGCAACATCACTGGAGTGCCCAAAAGCACAAGGTGTGCAATACTCAGAGACATGGCCAAGGTAAGAAATGCTGAAAGACGACCACCACTGAACAAGACACACAAGCTGAAACGTCAAGACTGGGCCAAGAAATATCTCAAGACTGATTTTTCTAAGGTTTTATGGACTGATGAAATGAGAGTGAGTCTTGATGGGCCAGATGGATGGGCCCGTGGCTGTATTGGTAAAGGGCAGAGAGCTCCAGTCCGACTCAGACACCAGCAAGGTGGAGGTGGAGTACTGGTTTGGGCTGGTATCATCAAAGATAAGCTTGTGGGGCCTTTTCGGGTTGAGGATGGAGTCAAGCTCAACTCCCAGTCCTACTGCCAGTTTCTGGAAGACACCTTCTTCAAGCAGTGGTACAGGAAGAAGTCTGCATCCTTCAAGAAAAACATGATTTTCATGCAGGACAATGCTTCCTCACACGCATCCAAGTACTCCACAGCGTGGCTGGCAAGAAAGGGTATAAAAGAAGAAAATTTAATGACATTGCCTCCTTGTTCACCTGATCTGAACCCCATTGAGAACCCGTGGTCCATCATCAAATGTGAGATTTACAAGGAGGGAAAACAGTACACCTCTCTGAACAGTGTCTGGGAGGCTGTGGTTGCTGCTGCACGCAATGTTGATGGTGAACAGATCAAAACACTGACAGAATCCATGGATGGCAGGCTTTTGAGTGTCCTTGCAAAGAAAGGTGGCTATATTGGTCACTGATTTGTTTTTGTTTTGTTTTTGAATGTCAGAAATGTATATTTGTGAATGTTGAGATGTTATATTGGTTTCACTGGTAAAAATAAATAATTGAAATGGGTATATATTTGTTTTTTGTTAAGTTGCCTAATAATTATGCACAGTAATAGTCACCTGCACACACGGATATCCCCTAAAATAGCTATAACTAAAAACAAACTAAAAACTACTTCCAAAACTATTCAGCTTTGATATTAATGAGTTTTTGGGTTCATTGAGAACATGGTTGTTGTTCAATAATAAAATTAATCCTCAAAAATACAACTTGCCTAATAATTCTGCACTCCCTGTATGTTGTATCCGAACTTATCTGCATACGCTGAGGGCAGAGTCTATGATGGACACCTGGAAGTCAAAGCAGCCTTGCCTTTGAGTTCAGAAATACAGTGGCTTGCACAATTCCCTGCCAATGTACTACTGAATCCCATTTTTCACTTACATAAAATGGGGTTCTCAATGTTCATGCAGCCTCACTCAAAATCTACTGTTCTTTTTTCTGCAATTGGAGAGGGCTAATTCATAGCCTTTTTATCAAGTAATGAAACACCCTGTTGGTCTGTAGAAATTCCAATCTGGTTACTTTTGTTCTTGTTAGTTCAGTGTGTGTTGCCTGGTTTTCTCTTGTTCACAGGTCCATTCCAGCAATGTTAGCAGATAATAGCAGTAAAGCTAATAATAACATGACATCTGTTTGTATATCACTATATACAGTATTATAAAGTTGTAGAGAAACCTCTTTGTTCAACATTAACCCCTATGTGATCCTTAATATTGTTACTGCTGGTTATTCGGTGTATGAAAAAACTGACTCCCAATGCATACTAATGTAAAAACCTAGACAAACCAAACCTCCACTATAACGCCACAAAGATGTGGGTCTCATTATATACGGGAAATGATAATAGATAGGTACATGTGTCTTATTTATAGCAGTGACCACTGGAACTCTATACCTTAGATAAGATTCGCCGTTGTGGCCCGTGCCTAAGGCCATGATGGAGAATTGTGTTCTGACAACTTAACCAGGAGACAATATTTGTCTTAAACTTTAGATTATTACGGCTAGATTTGGAGTTTTGTCGGTAACGACCCGAAAAACTAACGCCGGCTTTTTTCTGGCCGCACCATAAAAATAACTCTGGTATTGAGAGTCCACAGAAAGGCTGCGTTAGGCTCCAAAAAAGGAGCGTAGAGCATATTTAACGCAGCATCAACTCTCGATACCAGAGTTGCTTACGCAAGCGGCCAGCCTCAAAAACGTGCTCGTGCACGATTCCCCCATAGGAAACAATGGAGCTGTTTGAGCTGAAAAAAAACCTAACACCTGCAAAAAAGCCGCGTTCAGCTCCTAACGCAGCCCCATTGTTTGCTATGCGGAAACACTTCCTACGTCTGCACCTAACACTCTAACATGTACCCCGAGTCTAAACACCCCTAGCCTTACACTTATTAACCCCTAATCTGCAGCCCCCGCTATCGCTGACCCCTGCATATTATTATTAACCCCTAATCTGCCGCTCCGTAAACCGCCGCTACTTACATTATCCCTATGTACCCCTAATCTGCTGCCCTAACATCGCCGACCCCTATATTATATTTATTAACCCCTAATCTGCCCCCCACAACGTCGCCTCCACCTGCCTACACTTATTAACCCCTAATCTGCCGACCGGACCGCACCGCTATTATTAGAAAGTTATTAACCCCTAATCCGCCTCACTAACCCTATAATAAATAGTATTAACCCCTAATCTGCCCTCCCTAACATCGCCGACACCTAACTTCAAACATTAACCCCTAATCTGCCGACTGGAGCTCACCGCTATTCTAATAAATGTATTAACCCCTAAAGCTAAGTCTAACCCTAACACTAACACCCCCCTAAGTTAAATATAATTTAAATCTAACGAAATAAATTAACTCTTATTAAATAAATTATTCCTATTTAAAGCTAAATACTTACCTGTAAAATAAATTCTAATATAGCTACAATATAAATTATAATTATATTATAGCTATTTTAGGATTAATATTTATTTTACAGGTAACTTTGTATTTATTTTAACCAGGTACAATAGCTATTAAATAGTTAATAACTATTTAATAGCTACCTAGTTAAAATAATTACAAACGTACCTGTAAAATAAATCCTAACCTAAGTTACAATTAAACCTAACACTACACTATCAATAAATTAATTAAACTACCTACAATTACCTACAATTAACCTAACACTACACTATCAATATTACAATTAAATAAATACAATTCCTACAAATAAATACAATTAAATAAACTTGCTAAAGTACAAAAAATAAAAAAGAACCAAGTTACAAAAAATAAAAAAATATTTACAAACATAAGAAAAATATTACAACAATTTTAAACTAATTACACCTACTCTAAGCCCCCTAATAAAATAACAAAGCCCCCCAAAATAAAAAAAATGCCCTACCCTATTCTAAATTACTAAAGTTCAAAGCTCTTTTACCTTACCAGCCCTGAACAGGGCCCTTTGCGGGGCATGCCCCAAGAAGTTCAGCTCTTTTGCCTGTAAAAAAAAAAAAATACAATACCCAAGCCCCCCAACATTACAACCCACCACCCACATACCCCTAATCTAACCCAAACCCCCCTTAAATAAACCTAACACTAAGCCCCTGAAGATCTTCCTACCTTGTCTTCACCTCACCGGGTTCAACGATCTGTCCAGAAGAGCTCCTCCGATGTCCTGATCCAAGCCCAAGCGGGGGGCTGAAGAGGTCCATGATCCGGCTGAAGTCTTCATCCAAGCGGGGCAGAAGAGGTCTTCCATCCGATTGAAGTCTTCATCCAAGCGGGATCTTCTATGGTCATCCATCCGGAGCGGAGCGGCAGGATCCTGAAGACCTCCAACGCGGAACATCCATCCTGGCCGACGACTGAACGACGAATGACGGTTCCTTTAAATGCGGATCCATCTTGCAGACATCCTCTTCTCCCGACGCCTACTAGCCGAATGACGGTTCCTTTAAATGACGTCATCCAAGATGGCGTCCCTCGAATTCCGATTGGCTGATAGGATTCTATCAGCCAATCGGAATTAAGGTAGGAATATTCTGATTGGCTGATGGAATCAAGTTCAATCCGATTGGCTGATCCAATCAGCCAATCAGATTGAGCTCGCATTCTATTGACTGTTCCGATCAGCCAATAGAATGCAAGCTCAATCTGATTGGCTGATTGGATCAGCCAATCGGATTGAACTTGATTCTTATTGGTTGATTCCATCAGCCAATCAGAATATTCCTACCTTAATTCCGATTGGCTGATAGAATCCTATCAGCCAATCGGAATTCGAGGGACGCCATCTTGGATGACGTCCCTTAAAGGAACCATCATTCGGCTAGTAGGCGTCGGGAGAAGAGGATGTTCCGCGCCAGAGGTCTGCAAGATGGATCCGGAAGAAAGAAGATTGAAGATGCCGTTGATAGAAGACTTCATCCGGATCATGGACCTCTTCAGCTCCCGCTTGGATGAAGACTTCATCCGGATCATGGACCTCTTCAGCTCCCGCTTGGATGAAGACTTCAGCCGGATCATGGACCTCTTCAGCCCCCCGCTTGGGCTTGGATCAGGACATCGGAGGAGCTCTTCAGGACGGATCGGTGAACCTGATATGGTGAAGATAAGGTAGGAAGATCTTCAGGGGCTTAGTGTTAGGTTTATTTAAGGGGGGTTTGGGTTAGATTAGGGGTATGTGGGTGGTGGGTTGTAATGTTGGGGGGGGGTATTGTATGTTATTTCTTTTACAGGCAAAAGAGCTGAATTTCTTGGGGCATGCCCCACAAAGGGCCCTGTTCAGGGCTGGTAAGGTAAAAGAGCTTTGAACTGTAGTAATTTAGAATAGGGTAGGGCATTTTTTATTTTGGGGGTCTTTGTTATTTTATTAGGGGGCTTAGAGTAGGTGTAATTAGTTTAAAATTGTTGTAATATTTTTCTTATGTTTGTAAATATTTTTTTATTTTTTGTAACTTAGTTCTTTTTTATTTTTTTGTACTTTAGTTAGTTTATTTCATTGTAGTTATTTGTAGGAATTGTATTTAATTTATTTATTGATAGTGTAGTGTTAGGTTTAATTGTAACTTAGGTTAGGATTTATTTTACAGGTAATTTTGTAATTATTTTAACTAGGTAACTATTAAATAGTTCTTAACTATTTAATAGCTATTGTACCAGGTTAAAATAAATACAAAGTTACCTGTAAAATAAATATTAATCCTAAAATAGCTACAATATAATTATAATTTATATTGTAGCTATATTAGGATTTATTTTACAGGTAAGTATTTAGCTTTAAATAGGAATAATTTATTTAATAAGAGATAATTAATTTCGTTAGATGTAAATTATATTTAACTTAGGGGGGTGTTAGTGTTAGGGTTAGACTTAGCTTTAGGTTTTAATACATTTATTAGAATAGCGGTGAGCTCCAGTCGGCAGATTAGGGGTTAATAAGTGTAGGTAGCTGGCTGCGACGTTGAGGGGGGCAGATTAGGGGTTAACAAATATAATATAGGGGTCGGCGGTGTTAGGGGCAGCAGATTAGGGGTACATAAGGATAACGTAGGTGGCGGTCAGCAGATTAGGGGTTAAAAAAATTTATTCGAGTGTCGGCGATGTGGGGGGACCTCGGTTTAGGGGTACATAGGTAGTTTATGGGTGTTAGTGTACTTTAGAGCACAGTAGTTAAGAGCTTTATAAACCGCCGTTAGCCCAGAAAGCTCTCAACTACTGACTTTTTTCCTGCGGCTGGAGTTTTGTCGTTAGATGTCTAACGCTCACTTCAGAAACAACTCTAAATACCGGAGTTAGAAAGATCCCATTGAAAAGATAGGATACGCAATTTACGTAAGGGGATCTGCAATATGGAAAAGTCGCGGCTGAAAAGTGAGCGTTAGACCCTATTTTGAGTGACTCCAAATACCGGCGGTAGCCTAAAACCAGCGTTAGGAGCCTCTAACGCTGGTTTTCACGGCTAACGCCAAACTCCAAATCTAGGCCTAAGATTTTAGATTATAAGAATTTTACGATGTAGACCATACAAGCTCAAATTATCAAGAGTAAGACCCTGTGCTATAACCAGAATACACTGGCTAAACATATTTTTATCTCCCTAATGTATTAACTGTGTTAACTATAAGATGTCCGTTTTATTGACTTTTATATAACTTTGTTTCTCGCACTATAAAAATGTCTGGCTTGGACAGGTGCATCTTGATAACTAGAATGTTTAGCTATATCAGCAGTAATATTTCCTTAGATGCACCTTTTAATGTTTATTTTCTTCCATGTTTAAATCACAACACCTTGGACTCAAACTTATATTGCTACACAGGTCCAAAAGTGGCCTTACATAATGACATAAGGGGAAGTAAAATTAGGACTTTTAACATCCACTTAAGATCAGATATGTTTTGAATATTCAAGTTATTGTTTACAACTTGTGTTATTTATGCTTTTTGACCTCAATAAAAATATTTAAAAAATAAAAAAAAACACATGTACCTATTCTTATTGTGTACATTAAACAAATTCAAACCTCTTATAAATAACGTTTCCACTAGTAGTACGTTATTTTCAAACATCTGTAAGAGAAGTCCTCTCTATCCCTGCGGATCTCTAAAAAAACTACTCCGCTGTGAAGGATATGCATAATGAGAACGCCGCACCATTCTCGATTGAAAACAAGGCAGAGTTATAGAAAAAAGCTAACAAGAGCCTAAAATGGCGCAGCTCCGCTTCTAAGAAGAAGGAGGAAGCAGAGCCATAAAAACTATATGGGAAGAAGCGCTCTGATATTCGTGCTTTATACCGCCAAAACTAGGTTTCTGGTCTTGAAACCAGAGCAATGACAAACATGAATACTCTCAGATACTGAGGGGTGTAGAGAGGACATACCGCTTGTCACCCTGAAGGTGGCACTATCAGCATATACACACCACTCTCCATCATATGTCCTACTAGTAAATATTCCGTTGCTGAACTTCAAACAATAATGGAATATAAGGGATTAAGGTGATTTACGAAATCATATATATAGAAATTAATAAATTTCACTGCTCCATTTTCAAAAGAAAACGTAGGAAAAAACACTGCATACTCTCCCAATATGAATGGCTCTGAAAACAATAAGAGCACGTTTTTCAATAGTCCTGCTGAGGACATGATAGCTCAGAGAATATTTCATTAAAAAAACACAGAGCACCAAAAGAGAGTTAACCCCGTCCTTCCCTGAAGGAGTTAACTCCTTAGTCTCCAAACTCACATGCTAAAGTAGCACCTGCTTACTACCAGAATATTCTTAACTAAGGAATACGTGTCCCATATAATTGCAGTTACCATAGTCCTTAACCCTTTAATTGCCCGCCTCCTAGACCCAAAAGACAAAAAGGGCACTTACCTGCCTTCCAGTCATCCGGCAGTTAGACAACCTCACAAAGTATGGGAGAAAGCACACTTTACAAGTTCCTAACTGCTTAAAAGCCACCACTGCCCTACTGAAGAGACTGACGTGGAGTACGGCTAGACCCAATCTTGAGGAAACATCAGAGTAAACCTACTCTGACTTTCAAATAAAAAATAAAATTAAAAAAAAATCTTGATTGAAGATAAATAATCAGACACCAAAAACTTCACCTCTTCCTTGTAACGCAGGCAAAGAGAATGACTGGGGTTTGTGGGAAGGGAAGGGAAGTGATACTTAACAGCTCTGCTGTGGCGCTCTTTGCCATCTCCTGTTGGCCAGGAGTGATATTCCCAACAGTAATTGATGATGATTCGTGGATTTACCATTTCATTAGAAAGAAAACTAAATCAAGCTCAAATACACCCAGACTAATCCTGACATATGACATGCATACTCCTCAAGTCATTAACATAATCAACAAACATTGGAATATTCTGATGTCCGATCCAACTCTAAAGAAATGTCTAGGAGATAAACCAGCAATTGGGTACGTACAGACATTTTAAAAGATATGATTACCAGGAGTCACTTTCAGAGGAAGAAAACCTTAACTTCCTTCACTCCAGGAGCATTGACATGTGGAAATTGTAAATATATGAATAAAACAACCATCATTACAAATAGATTTGGGCGTGAACACAAAATTAAAAGATACATCAGTTGCAACACAGAGGGTGTAATCTATATACTAAGCTGTAAATGTAATTTGGTTTATGTTGGAATGACAACACGTAAATTGAGAAGAATCATGGATATAAAACATGCTGTGAAAGACAGGGAGGATGGTAAAACCCTATCCAGTGTAGCTTCATATATTTTAACGCATCACAACTCTAACAAAGCAGAACTACAATATTGGGGAATTGAAAAAATCAGTCTGGGAATAAGAGGAGGAGATCATGAAATGGCTCTCCTCAAGGCAGACAGTAGATGGATTTACCTAATGAATTCAGTACAACAATATGGATTAAATGAACAGAATAATTTATTTGTCTTTCTTAAAAAAGACAATAATAGTAAATATATTTTTAAGACAAATGTGATAGTAGGTTTAATATGATAATAACAAAAGAATCATCTACTAGGATGTGATCAGACTGTCCCTATATGATGATTTTATTCAGTAGTCAAAATTACTTAATCTTTTACTGTTGTTTGTTCTACACTCAACTTTAAAATGTTTGTTTTTACCGTACAAAGATCTTTCTGAACACAATAAAATTATAATTTATATTTCGAAGATGATGTCATAACATCCAACCCTCTAATATGGGCCGTGCACTAACTGCGATTTCGTGCATCTCATTAAGTGACTATGTCATCACCAGGCGCATGCCAATTGGGATCGGTTAACTCGTGCATGCGCATATATGATGTCTAATAGCACACTTACCCATACAATGCTATTGGAATGACGGGTACAGAATATTGCGCATGCGCGTAGCGGCAATTCTCCGCCAGGTCAATGAATACGGCACAAGCCGAAACACGTAAGACCAGCCAGTACTTTGTGTCTTCTGTATATTTCACTTTTAAATTAATATCCAATAAAGCTGGTTTTATTAACGTAGGTGACGTACGTCTCCAGGACATTTCTCTTTGTTTTTGTTCATTTTTATATAGTTTTTTTCATTTGCAGCCACTAGAGCAGCTCTTGTTAAAAGAATATAAAACATTAAATAAATGCTAGAGGAAATGATGTATTGAAAGCAAATTCTATTCTCTGAATATTATGCAAAAAGTATTTTTATAAGTTACATTAGTTATTTAATGTTGAATAAATAAGAGTAAAGTTCTCTTTTCTATAAAGCTACATGTGTCGCCATGTTGTAACCTAGGTTTCCCTATTATCAACTCTGCTGAGATCAGTTAGGGGTAATTATTAAACAGCTGACAAAAATACTTGTAAAACTGCACCTCTATCACTTATTTCACTATTTGATTGCCGAGTTGGCACACAACACTAAGATTAACAGAACATGCTTTGAATCAAACCTTATGCTATTTTAGTTCAGTCAAAATATAAGGATACAATAAGGATTTTAGGGCTTTAAGTCCAGTGTAGAATTGTACACTAAATATGCAAATAGTGGGTTAAAAACAGAATTTATGCTTACCTGATAAATTACTTTCTCCAACGGTGTGTCCGGTCCACGGCGTCATCCTTACTTGTGGGATATTCTCTTCCCCAACAGGAAATGGCAAAGAGCCCAGCAAAGCTGGTCACATGATCCCTCCTAGGCTCCGCCTACCCCAGTCATTCGACCGACGTATAGGAGGAAATATGCATAGGAGAAACCATATGATACCGTGGTGACTGTAGTTAGAGAAAATGATTCATCAGACCTGATTAAAAAAACCAGGGCGGGCCGTGGACCGGACACACCGTTGGAGAAAGTAATTTATCAGGTAAGCATAAATTCTGTTTTCTCCAACATAGGTGTGTCCGGTCCACGGCGTCATCCTTACTTGTGGGAACCAATACCAAAGCTTTAGGACACGGATGAAGGGAGGGAGCAAATCAGGTCACCTAAATGGAAGGCACCACGGCTTGCAAAACCTTTCTCCCAAAAATAGCCTCTGAAGAAGCAAAAGTATCAAATTTGTAAAATTTGGCAAAAGTGTGCAGTGAAGACCAAGTCGCTGCCTTACATATCTGGTCAACAGAAGCCTTGTTCTTGAAGGCCCATGTGGAAGCCACAGCCCTAGTGGAATGAGCTGTGATTCTTTCAGGAGGCTGCCGTCCGGCAGTCTCATAAGCCAATCGGATAATGCTTTTAAGCCAAAAAGAAAGAGAGGTAGAAGTTGTTTTTTGACATCTCCTTTTACCAGAATAAACAACAAACAAAGAAGATGTTTGTCTGAAATCTTTAGTGGCCTCTAAATAGAATTTTAGAGCACGGACTACGTCCAAATTGTGTAACAAACGTTCCTTCTTTGAAACTGGATTCGGACACAAAGAAGGTACAACTATCTCCTGGTTAATATTTTTGTTGGAAACAACTTTCGGAAGAAAACCAGGCTTAGTACGCAAAACCAACTTATCTGCATGGAACACCAGATAGGGCAAAGAACACTGCAGAGCAGATAACTCAGAAACTCTTCTAGCAGAAGAAATTGCAACCAAAAACAAAACTTTCCAAGATAATAACTTAATATCTACGGAATGTAAGGGTTCAAACGGAACCCCTTGAAGAACTGAAAGAACTAGATTAAGACTCCAGGGAGGAGTCAAAGGTCTGTAAACAGGCTTGATTCTAACCAGAGCCTGAACAAACGCTTGAACGTCTGGCACAGCTGCCAGCCTTTTGTGAAGTAAAACAGATAAAGCAGAGATACGTCCCTTTAGAGAACTTGCAGATAATCCTTTCTCCAAACCTTCTTGTAGAAAGGATAGAATCTTAGGAATTTTTATCTTGTTCCATGGGAATCCTTTAGATTCACACCAACAGATATATTTTTTCCATATCTTATGGTAAATTTTTCTAGTTACAGGCTTTCTAGCCTGAATCAGAGTATCTATTACAGAATCTGAAAACCCACGCTTTGATAAAATCAAGCGTTCAATCTCCAAGCAGTCAGTTGGAGGGAAACCAGATTCGGATGTACGAATGGACCTTGAACAAGAAGGTCCTGTCTCAAAGGTAGCTTCCATGGTGGAGCCAATGACATATTCACCAGGTCTGCATACCAAGTCCTGCGTGGCCACGCAGGAGCTATCAAGATCACCGAAGCCCTCTCCTGATTGATCCTGGCTACCAGCCTGGGAATGAGAGGAAACGGTGGGAATACATAAGCTAGGTTGAAGGTCCAAGGTGCTACTAGTGCATCCACTAGAGTCGCCTTGGGATCCCTGGATCTGGACCCGTAACAAGGAACCTTGAAGTTCTGACGAGAGGCCATCAGATCCATGTCTGGAATGCCCCATAATTGAGTTATTTGGGCAAAGATTTCCGGATGGAGTTCCCACTCCCCCGGATGGAAGGTCTGACGACTCAGAAAATCCGCTTCCCAATTTTCCACTCCTGGGATGTGGATTGCAGACAAGTGGCAGGAGTGATCCTCCGCCCATTGAATTATCTTGGTCACTTCCTCCATCGCCAGGGAACTCCTTGTTCCCCCCTGATGGTTGATATATGCAACAGTCGTCATGTTGTCTGATTGAAACCTTATGAATTTGGCCTTTGCTAGATGAGGCCAAGCTTTGAGAGCATTGAATATCGCTCTCAGTTCCAGAATGTTTATCGGGAGAAGAGATTCTTCCCGAGACCATAGACCCTGAGCTTTCAGGGGTTCCCAGACCGCGCCCCAGCCCACCAGACTGGCGTCGGTCGTGACAATGACCCACTCTGGTCTGCGGAAGCTCATTCCCTGTGACAGATTGTCCAGGATCAGCCACCAACGGAGTGAATCTCTGGTCCTTTGATCTACTTGAATCGTCGGAGACAAGTCTGTATAATCCCCATTCCACTGTCTGAGCATGCACAGTTGTAATGGTCTTAGATGAATTTGTGCAAAAGGAACTATGTCCATTGCTGCAACCATCAATCCTATTACTTCCATGCACTGCGCTATGGAAGGATGAAGAACAGAATGAAGTACTTGACAAGAGCTTAGAAGTTTTGATTTTCTGACCTCTGTCAGAAAAATCCTCCTTTCTAAGGAGTCTATTATTGTTCCCAAGAAGGGAACTCTTGTTGACGGGGACAGAGAACTTTTTTCTATGTTCACTTTCCATCCGTGAGATCTGAGAAAGGCTAGGACGATGTCCGTATGAGCCTTTGCTTTTGACAGAGACGACGCTTGAATCAGGATGTCGTCCAAGTACGGTACTACTGCAATGCCCCTTGGTCTTAGAACCGCTAGAAGGGACCCTAGTACCTTTGTGAAAATTCTCGGAGCAGTGGCTAATCCGAATGGAAGTGCCACAAACTGGTAATGCTTGTCCAGAAAAGCAAACCTTAGGAACTGATGATGTTCCTTGTGGATAGGAATATGTAGGTACGCATCCTTTAAATCCACCGTGGTCATAAATTGACCTTCCTGGATGGTAGGAAGGATCGTTCGAATGGTTTCCATCTTGAACGATGGAACCCTGAGAAATTTGTTTAAGATCTTGAGATCTAAAATTGGTCTGAATGTTCCCTCTTTTTTGGGAACTATGAACAGGTTGGAGTAAAACCCCATCCCTTGTTCTCCTATTAGAACTGGATGACTTACTCCCATCTTTAACAGGTCTTCTACACAATGTAAGAATGCCTGTCTTTTTATTTGGTTTGAAGATAATTGATACCTGTGGAACCTTCCCCTTGGGGGTAGTTCCTTGAATTCCAGGAGATAACCCTGAGAAACTATTTCTAGTGCCCAAGGATCCTGAACATCTCTTGCCCAGGCCTGAGCAAAGAGAGAAAGTCTGCCCCCCACCAGATCCGGTCCCGGATCGGGGGCCATCCCTTCATGCTGTTTTGGTAGCAGCGGCAGGCTTCTTGGCCTGCTTACCCTTGTTCCAGCCTTGCATCGGTCTCCAGGCTGGTTTGGGTTGAGAAGTATTACCCTCTTGCTTAGAGGATGTAGAATTAGAGGCTGGTCCGTTTCTGCGAAAGGGACGAAAATTAGGCTTATTTTTAGCCTTAAAAGACCTATCCTGAGGAAGGGCGTGGCCCTTTCCCCCGGTGATGTCTGAAATAATCTCTTTCAAATCAGGACCAAACAGTGTTTTACCCTTGAAAGGGACGTTAAGCAATTTTGTCTTGGAAGACACATCCGCTGACCAAGACTTTAGCCAAAGCGCTCTGCGCGCCACGATAGCAAACCCTGAATTTTTCGCCGCTAATCTAGCTAATTGCAAAGCGGCATCTAAAATAAAAGAGTTAGCCAATTTAAGTGCTTGAACTCTGTCCATAACCTCCTCATACGAAGATTCTTTATTGAGCGACTTTTCTAGTTCTTCGAACCAGAAACACGCTGCCGTAGTGACAGGAACAATGCATGAAATTGGTTGTAGAAGGTAACCTTGCTGAACAAACATCTTTTTAAGCAAACCCTCTAATTTTTTATCCATAGGATCTTTGAAAGCACAACTATCTTCTATGGGAATAGTAGTGCATTTGTTTAGAGTAGAGACCGCCCCCTCGACCTTGGGGACTGTCTGCCATAAGTCCTTTCTGGGGTCGACTATAGGAGATAATTTCTTAAATATAGGGGGAGGAACAAAAGGTATGCCGGGCCTTTCCCACTCCTTATTTACTATGTCCGCCACCCGCTTGGGTATAGGAAAAGCATCGGGAGGCACCGGAACCTCTAGGAACTTGTCCATCTTACATAATTTCTCTGGAATGACCAAATTGTCACAATCATCCAGAGTAGATAATACCTCCTTAAGCAGTGCGCGGAGATGTTCTAATTTAAATTTAAATGTTACAACATCAGGTTCAGCTTGTTGAGAAATTTTTCCTGAATCTGAAATTTCTCCCTCAGACAAAACCTCCCTCCTGGCCCCTTCAGATTGGTGTGAGGGTATGTCAGAACCGTTATCATCAGCGTCCTCTTGCTCTTCAGTGTTTAAAACAGAGCAATCGCGCTTTCTCTGATAAGTAGGCATTTTAGATAAAATGTTTGCAATAGAATTATCCATAACAGCCGTTAATTGTTGCATGGTAATAAGTATTGGCGCACTAGATGTACTAGGGGCCTCTTGTGTGGGCAAAACTGGTGTAGACACAGAAGGGGATGATGCAGTACCATGCTTACTCCCCTCATTTGAGGAATCATCTTGGGCAATATTATTATCTGTGGCATCACTGTCCCTACTTTGTTTGGACACTATGTCACAATTATCACATATATTTAAATGGGGAGAAACCTTGGCTTTCATACATATAGAACATCGCTTATCTGATGGTTCAGACATGTTAAACAGGCTTAAACTTGTCAACAAAGCACAAAAAACGTTTTAAAATAAAACCGTTACTGTCACTTTAAATTTTAAACAGAACACACTTTATTACTGAATATGCGAAAAAGCATGAAGGAATTGTTCAAAATTCACCAAAATTTCACCACAGTGTCTTAAAGCCTTAAAAGTATTGCACACCAAATTTGAAAGCTTTAACCCTTAAAATAACGGAACCGGAGCTGTTTTTACATTTAATCCCTATACAGTCCCAGGTATCTGCTTTGCTGAGACCCAACCAAGCCCAGAGGGGAATACGATACCAAATGACGCCTTCTATAAGCTTTTTCAGTGGTTCTTAGCTCCTCACACATGCATCTGCATGCCTTGCTTTCCAAAAACAACTGCGCATTAGTGGCGCGAAAATGAGGCTCTGCCTATGACTAGAAAAGG